>NC_067156.1:73893439-73997571 GCF_903995435.1 Acomys russatus | reverse complement strand
ACACATAAAGGTTCGTTTTCTCATCTTCTTACCACAGGCTTCTTATCCAACTTTGGCCTGGTCCAGTCTCATCCTATAGATCCACGATGTGCTTGAAAAGCTGCACATTCTACATGCTAAATAACTGATTTTTCTATCTAAATGTAAGAAGCATAAAGCTTAATAATGTGGCCACATTCTCCTCTTTGAAGCATTAAGCAACACAGTTAAAGGTTTGTATTCTCTCTCTCTCTCTCTCTCTCTCTCTCTCTCTCTCTCTCTCTCTCTCTCCTCTCTCTCTCTCTCTCTCTCTGTGTGTGTGTGTGTGTGTGTGTGTGTGTGTGTGTGTGTGAGAGAGAGAGAGAGAGAGAGAGAGAGAGAGAGAGAGAGAGAGAGAGAAATAATTCAGAAAAAAGCAAATGTAAAATTACTTTGTTCTCTGTGGACCTCAACACAGAAGGTTCCAGAAACAATAATCTGTACCATTCTGCTCCGTTTCTATTTTAGTAATTCCTCATCCTACTTTACTGATGTTCCTCCATGTGATTTTCTTATTCTCAGCTGGACATCTTTTAACTACATCATTCCTAGAGGTGTTTTGATAACAAAATTTATTGTGCATAACCAAACACATATAAGGACTCTAACATTTGTTTCTAACACATTACCCAAGTTTAAAATTTTACATTTCAAGAAGGCCATTTAACAATTTGTTGATTCAATTTGCATGATAATAGCATGCCACTAAAATAATATGAACCTATAGTTTATAACACAAAATATGAAGTGAAAAGATGAGTAAAACATCCACTGAATGAGATCACTAAATGACAGTACATCAATTATTTTTATCTATAATGAGCATATTTTACTGAATGAATAAATTAAAAAATTTAAAGAATAGAGGGACTGAAAAGATGGCTCAAAGGTTAAGAGTGCTTGTTGCTCTTGTAGGCAACCCAACTTCAGATCCCAGCTGGGTGGCTCATAGCCACCTGTAACTCCAGACCCAAGAGTTCTGATATTCTCTTCTGGACCCTAAGTGAACCTGTACTCACAAGTACATATCCAAGCACAAACATGGGGGCACATATACACATAAAAATAATAAACCATTTTAAAATGAATACAGTGTTTGTCCTAGAAGTGTTGTCACTGCAGTTACTTAAAAGCAAACAAACAAAAGAATGATAAAGTCTCACAAAGCCTAGGTTGGCCTCAAACTCACTGTGCAGTCAGCAATAACCTTAAACTTCTGATCCCTCTGCCTCAACTACCTGATTGATAGGACCACAGTCATATATCATCATGCCTGGTTTATGAAACGCTAGTAATCCAATCCAGAATTTCATGAATGATAGGCGAGTGCTCTACCAAATAAGCAACAATGATAGCATTGGGTCACTAAGAGGTTAACATAAATAACACCATGATATAGATGATGATTATATCTGTACTTATGCATTTCTGATCACTTCAAAATTATATAAACAGAGACAATTTGTACATTAGGATAAGAGTTTTTAAATGATAAAAGTGAATAGTTATTTAATAGGTTATATAGTCAAAATATTTGTATAAGCTACCAAAGTAGCACCCACCATGCAGTGGAAAGTGTTTAGTAAGTGATGATGTCTGGTTGAAGAGGGCCAAGTGCAAGAGAAGAGTGCAAGAGGCTACAAGTGAGCTTGATTTTTAGAAAAAGAAAGTCATTGTTGGAGTCAGCTTCAGAAAAAGAGTGCATTAAATCCAACAACATTCATTTGATTCCATGTAATGCACAGCATGGTATTTTGGGCTTGTGTCTAGTGTGTGGCACTCACTATCCTTTGCTTTTTTTACCACAATGGGTCTTTATGAGTAAAAGTTGGACAGTACTACCTATATATCTAGGATTCTGACCCAGGAAGTCCTCTAGGAATATTCTAAACAAAGCTCATGATGACTAGTAAAAAACAAACAAATTATAAGAACAATTTGCTCATAACTGTGACATTGTTCATAACAATAAATAAAAAAATAATCCTCACTTGTGAAAGATTAAATAATTGTGAGCATTCATTTCTGAGATACTAAGAATGGGATATAGATTGCTGCACAGTCACATAACATAGAGTAAGAAAGTACAAACACATGTGGAAAGCACGCCACCTTTTCTGTGAAAGGGGAGATGTGACCTGTGAATTGGGTCAGCAGGTAAAGACACATGGTCTCAATCCTAACAAGTTGTAATAGTCCTTGGTTCAATCCCTGGGACCTACACAGCGGAAAGAGAGAACTGACTCTGTAAGTTGTGTTCTGATAACTATAGGTTCACTGTGTCACATGCATACACATACACAAAATAAAAAATAAATGTAATTTTAAGATAATTAAAAATAATATATATCATATTTTTATTTTGGAGAAAAGAAATACAAAAGAAAAAAGTATAAGCTAATATCAAAATGTGTCTGTGGGTCAGTGAAAAAGGAAGGGTAAAAATAGGAATAATGTGTCACTAACACATCTCTTTATATGGAAAACAGAAATAAAGATGAAAAAATCAAACTAAATTGACTACAAACAAAAATAATAAAATAACCATACAGGGAAAAATCAAGTCCCTTTGAACACAGTTCTCTGTCTATATCCTCTCAGTTCTGAGGCTATAGATGAAAATAATTACAAAAGAAAAACCCTTAAACTTCACCAACTATAGAGTCCTAGCTTGTTGGTGGTACCCCTTGTGTGCTGATTGAGAAATCATTTTGTCTCCAGGGAGAGGAAATGAGATGTCTTTACTTGAGTGCGATAGGGAAGCAAAAATCTTGCCATGTAGAAGAGAGACACAACATAGAATGAGGAACAGAGGGGAAGAACTCTGCTACTGAGTGAAAACTGGGAGTTACTTGTCCCTCTGCAAACGTCAAAACTGTTTTTCAATTCTGCTCACTGCAAGGAAGGACTTGCTGTGCCAGCTCCACTGTGTGTTTTCAAACCACCCTCAACCAGTTTCTGGATCCACTTTACATAAAGCGAAGCTCTTTGCAGAAATTGCTTGTTGCAGTGTTGGGTGGAGGAGGTGGAGAGCCAGAAACAGATGCAAAGGAAGTCCTACAGAAACCCTGGCAACTCTTAAACACTCACTCCCCCAGTTCCTCTGGGCCACACCTGTTCTGTCCTGCTGAAGCTCTAGTCTCTCCCCACTCTCCTGATTTTTCACCCAGCATGGAATCCAAAGCAAGCCCAATTTCCTTGACATGCACACTGTCATTTCCTAAAGCCAATGAAATCCTCACCATCAGGCTATAAAAACACCTCCTTCTGTGTCACCCCATTCCTCGAACATGGGCTACTTTCTACGACAGGTCAAAATGTCTGGCTTGAACAGGAAGTAAAATATGTAAAATGGAGGTGTGCTGAAACACATTCTAGAACCCTCTGGAATATACATCCAGGAGTTGTATATTAGAAACTTCAGAGCTCCAAATCCTGGGTTGTTTCTTATAAACAATCACTCTATAATCTCTTAACTGTTCCTCTTATCCTATGTTCTTGAATAAATATGCACATTCTAATACTCTTTGATTTACCTATTGATTTTCTATCACTAGCAAGACATGATCTCATAGGACTGTAATGTCAGTATTTTGGAGACTGAAATGGTAACACTTGGAGTTCTAAGCTAGTCTACCTGGTACGACTGTTTAAAAAACAATGCAAGTGTAAATGTACCACAGTTTCTTAGTCCATTCTTTTACTGAGGGACACTTAGGCTGTTTCCATGTTCTGGCTATTATGTATAAAGCAGCGATGAACATGGTTGAGCATATGTCCCTGTTGTGTGGTAGGGCATTTTCTGGGTATATTCCAAGGAGTGGGATAGCTGGGTCTTGAGGAAGCCCTATTCCCATTTTTCTGAGAAAGCGCCAGATAGCTTTCCAAAGTGGTTGTACTAGTTTGCATTCCCACCAGCAATGAAGGAGTGTTCCTCTCTCTCCACATCCTCGCCAACATGTGATGTCATTTGAGTTTTTTATGTTAGCCATTCTGATGGGTGTAAGATGGAATCTCAGTGTCGTTTTGATTTGCATTTCTCTGATGACTAAAAAGGAAGAATATTTCTTTAAGTGTTTCTCAGCCATTTGATATTCCTCTGTTGAGAATTCTCTGTTAAGTTCCAAGCCCCATTTCACAATTGGGTTGTTTGATTTTGTGGTGTTTAATTTCTTGAGTTCTTTATATATTTTGTATATTAAACCTTTGTCAGATGAAGGGTTGGTGAAGATCTTTTCCCATTCTGTAGGCTGTCGCTTTGTTCTACTGACAGTGTCTCTTGCCTTACAGAAGCTTCTCAGCCTCATGAGGTCCCATTTATTAATTGTTGACATTAAGGCCTGGGCTGTTGGTGTACTGTTCAGGAAGTTGTCTCCTGTGCCTATGTGTCCCAGGCTCTTCCCCACTTTTTTCTCTAACTGAATTAATGTCTCTGGTTTTAAGTTGAGGTCTTTAATCCACTTGGACTTGAGTTTTGTGCATGGTGACAAATAGGGGTCTAATTGCATTTTTCTACATGTAGACATCTAGTTAGACCAGCACCATTTGTTGAAGATGTTATCATTTTTCCATTGGATAGATTTGACTTCTTTGTCAAAAATCAAGTGAGCAAATGTGTGTGGATTCATCTCTGGGTCTTCAATTCAATTCCATTGATCCACCAGCCTATTGCTTTGCTAGTACCATGCTGTTTTAATTACTGTTGCTCTATATTACAGCTTGAGATCAGGTATGGAGATTCCTCCAGAGGATCTTTTATTGTTTATTGTTTTTGCTATTCTGGGCTTTTTCAGCTATTAAAAACAAGGAATTCCCTGAAATTTGTGGACAAATGGATTGATCTAGAAATTATCATAATGAGTGAGTTCACCCAGAAGCAAAAAGAGACAAACGGTATATACTCACTTGTATCAAAACACTAGTCCAAAGGATACGTAACATGAAAAACTTTACTTACCAAGAAAGTGGGTCAGAGGAGAGGACATCCTATTGAGACTTTAGGAGAGAGTAGCATGGAAGAACGGGGAAATAGTAGGACCCACAGGGTCCTGGAAACCTACGAGAAGAAGTTTATGACAGGCAGATCTGGGTCCTGGGGTCCTCCTCAAACTAAGGCACCAGCCGAGGAGAATATAGGCAGTAGGCTTCGAACCCCTACCAAGACCTAGCCGACGAACATGATATTCTCCACCGTTGAGGGGAGAGTGAGATCTGACTCTCACACGAACTCCGGTGCCCCTTTTCTGACCACGTCCCCTGGATGGGGAGGCCTGGCAGCACTCAGAGGAAGGATAGCAAGTTACCAAGAAGAGACTCGATATTCTAAGAGCATATATAGGGGGAGGAGGTCTCCCTCAGTCACAGACATAGGGGAGGGGAGAAGGGGAGAAGTGGGAGGGAGGGAAGAATGGGAGGAAACAGGGGAAGGGCTAACAATCGAGATGTAATCTGAATAAATTAATAAAAAAAAACTTTAAAAAAATAATGCAAGTGAAACAACAAGACAACCATTATTAGAGTTGACATCACTATGACTCTACAAATGCTAACAACTCCTTTTTGAACAACTTCATTAACCATGTGCCAACCTACCTCTTACCAAAGCCAGAAAGCCCAGTTCTTTGGTACAAACCAATATGATCTTAATTTTCCTTTAAGCTTTTAAGCTGTTGAATACTACATCCAGAATGAGTGGACCTCATACTGGAGACAATAACTGTGGAATTCCCTGAAGATTCATCCAGGATGCCATAGTATCTCTGAAAAGTACTTAAGTCAACAAGGCTTCAGTGTAGTTGACATGTTTGTCCTGCCCACTTGTCACTGTTAGGCAGATCATGTGAGAAAAATCCCTGGACTCTGTACTTTAATAACTTTCACAATCATCCTTCTCTCTTGAAAGAAAAGAGATGTACTACACTCTATACAGTGACATGAACAGCACTTATTTTCCCTTCGGGGAGCTCTAGTCCTACATTTCATTATGTAACTGCAAATCAGGCTCCCTTAACGTCAATGGCCGATAGGGCAGAATTGGGCTAATAATATGAGTTTGGGAGAGGAAGCAGAGGTAGAAATAGAAGAACCATTGCTGAACATCCAGGAGCTTGATATTACCTGACATGCTCAACTGTACTACAGTATTCAAAAGATCAGCGACTCTGAGAAGGTATGGATATAGTCTTTTAAGATCTGAACATGGTTCAGCAACATTGCTCAGTGGCAGGCTGCTTGCCAAAGATGCAGAAGGCGCTGAGTTCTATAGCCATCCCAGCAACGAATTCAGAAATATTTTAAGAAAGTAAGCACACATGAACTTACAACAGTATATTTTATCTCATTTTTACCCAAACCATGTGTTACTTTTTTACTACTTAACTCCCATAACTCCTTATAAAATCCCATGGACAGGAAAATTGGAAACATTCTCCAAATTTCACGGAGAAACTGTTATCTCTGTATATCACGCAGTGACTGGCTGCCTGAACCCGAGGCTGGGGAATTGTTTATCAGCTGGAGCAAACAGTAGCTCCAGGAAAAGAGAAAACACTATTACTGATGCTATTCTGAGAGTGATTGCTAGAACCTAGAGGAATCCTGGACTACTCTAGGGATGGGGCTAGTCAGACGTAAGGGATCTGAGAAGTCAACCTCAGGGGAGGCCGCTGGACAGTGGAGAAGAGGAAGCAGTTAGGAACAGGAAAAAAAAGTTTGCACGCATGACCTTCCCACAGAGGTAATGAGTGAAGTCAAAAGAGGTCATGTGACCTTTGGGGGAAAGTACACAGAGAGACAAGAGCTGAAGAAGCCCAGAAATTATGAATAAAACCTTAAGCCCCAAAATATGTAAAGCTTTCACAACAGTTCAGAAATCAGTTCAAATTCTCAGAATTGAGAGTTAGGTCATCATAGCCTGGAAATAAAAGTAAAACTTTTACTTTGTCAGAATTGCTTCTGGCCCAGTACCAATTGCATAAGTAAGTACTACTATTGCCTTTCCAAAAACACCCTCAAGATATACTACATAAGACTTAGAGAATGAATAATGTAAGTTTAGTTATTCTAAAATGTACAATAATGTGAATGATTCTCAACACACACACATCACACCATATCATGTACACCCACCACACCCACATGCATACACATCACAACCTAACACACACACACACACACACACACACACAACTAAATTCAAATATATGGAAAGTCTTATACAGTAAAGCAAACTTAGGGAAGGCAACTGGGGAGTGTTCTCAGCACACTTGGAACTATATTCTCCTGATATGAAATGGAAGTTACTTGATCTGTCTTCGTATCCTTCAGAGCACACAGGAAACAGATCTTCCATTTCATCGGGTTGTAGAGCAATGACTCACTATTTAAATTTTTCAGGAAAGAGGTAGGCGGTTAAATATTTGGCACTGAATGTCAAATTAGTCTGAGGATAAATTTTAGTCAGAAATACCTGCTTTATAGGACATTCACATGGGAGATGTATGGTACAAGGCTGGGTGCCAGGTAATGAGGCCTAAATAAAGGAACCCTGAGAAAAGAGAAGCCTTACTGTGAGGCAGGTGGGGCTGGCTTCTGCAGAGGAGCATAAGGTAGCCCGTAGGGTGCTGGTGTCCACGAGGGAGCTTAAATGTGGTGTTAAATTTGAAGTTGTTTGTGTCACTTTAGGTTGATCTCACTCTGTAACTTCATGTCATCTCTAAGCTCTGATGCACATGCAGCTGTATCTGTGCTGTTTGTCTGTGTGTTGCTGTTGGTAACGGTGTGTGTGTGTGGTGTGTGTGTGTGTGCGTGTGTGTGCGTGTGTGTGTGAGAGAGATGTTGCTGTTGGTAATGGGGTGTGTGTGTGTGTGTGTGTGTGTGCGCGTGTGTGTGTGTGTGCGTGTGTGTGTGCGTGTGTGTGTGTGTGTGCGTGTGTGTGTGTGTGTGTGTGTGTGTGTGAGAGAGATGTTGCTGTTGGTAATGGGGTGTGTGTGTGTGCGTGTGTGTGTGTGCGTGTGTGTGTGTGTGGTGTGTGTGTGCGTGTGTGTGTGTGTGTGTGCGTGTGTGGTGTGTGTGTGTGTGTGTGAGAGATGAGATGTGCGTTGGTAATGGTGTGTGTGTGTGTGTGTGTGTGTGTGTGTGTGTGTGTGAGAGAGAGATGTTGCTGTTGGTAACGGGGTGTGTGTGTGTGTGTGTGCGTGTGTGCGTGTGTGTGCGTGTGTGTGTGAGAGAGAGAGATGTTGCTGTTGGTAATGGGGTGTGTGTGTGTGCGTGTGTGCGTGTGTGTGTGTGCGTGTGTGTGTGTGTGGTGTGTGTGTGTGTGTGTGTGTGTGTTGTGGTGTGGTGTGTGTGTGTGTGTGTGTGTGTGAGAGAGAGAGCGATGTTGCTGTTGGTAATGGGGTGTGTGTGTGTGTGTGTGTGTGAGAGAGAGAGAGAGAGAGCGGCCGTACATTTTCTCTTGCCTCATTGCACACAATTCACAATTCATTAAATCCATTCATCTATAACACCTTGTCTTTTCTCTTCTTTAAGATGTGAGGGGCCTTTTGGTATTTAAATGCTCTCAGATCGTCTATGTCATGTATCTGGATTTAATCTGAATTATGCTACTTTTCTAATTTCAAATGGAATTCAAGTGTAACCTTGGACCAAGCTAGTTGTAGCATGGCCCTGGATATCAGATCTGTTTGGGTTTTTTTTTTTTTTTTTTTTTTTTTTTTTTGGAGGGGGGCTTGAGATGAAGAATGAGATATTTATTTTAAAAACAATTTTATTTTTATTTTAAAATGTATTTTTTATTTTTACATATGTATTTATATTATGCATATATAAAATAAACTACTGACCGCAAGAAGAACCATGAAACAATTATATAAATTATATATATGTTACATTCATAGTGTTTTGGCTATTTATATTTGGCAGCCTTGAAGAAAATATCATGGTAAATCTAAAACTCTAAATGTAACTCAATATCTATCATATCTCATCTCTATCAACTTAAAACATCTCTCTAGACCTAAAAACATCTTAAGCCCTAAACAACTAAGCTTAATTATAAAACTAAACTATCTGGTCTTCAACCCCATCAGAGACTTGAGAAGAAATAAAATTAATTACCTGAGTTTACAGGAAGTGCAGGTTAGCAGCTTCCTAAATGAGATGACAGAGACAGTTTGATGCCTGAACAGTCGCCCAATACTCTCTAAGATATTGGAGCACCATTTTCAGCCTTCTGGCTCAACATATCTGACAGACATATTTGTGAGGTAGGAACTATTGAGAACTTGCTTACCCTGTCTTGGCAGAGTTTGGCCATCAACTCTGCCTACATCCAAGCTTGCCCTTTTTCAGGCAGAATTCTGTCTGTGGTAGAAATGAGAACATTTTTCCCAGTGGATGTTTGCCACACTTGAAGACATCTCCATTAGGAAGTTCACTGATGCTCATCATCTTCCCTGAGCTAGGCTGGGTGCTGCCAGGAGTTAACCTGTCTTGTTATCAAAAAAAACCTTTAAAAATAAAAAAATCTTTAAATGCCATGTTCTGCAGGTCTTGAAGCTTTTGAAGAGCATATCTAACTATTTTACCATATATATGTAATCTCTATCTCTTAAATCTAGGATGTATACTCTTGTCATATAAATAGACTACTAATTGACATGACCATGATTTTATCAACTAACAATCAACCTGTATTACTTAATTATCCTGAGCACCCTGCAATAACACTGTCAAAGTATTAGAAGTAAACCTTGTATTTTATGGATACAGCACTTCATATTAGAGCAGAAATATATATATATATATAGTGTGTGAAGAATACTCTTAAATATGAATTATATACCAATGTATCTAAAATTAAACTTATTTTGCATTAATATAGAAAATTCTATACCAGTGAATTAACCTTGTGAGTAACAATTAAGGCATTAAGTTGAGTAAATTCACTAATCTGCTTTTTGTGCTATCTTCCCTATACATTTCTATATTTCCCCTTCTTTCTTTTCAACCCCTAGATCCAAAACCTAAGAATGAAAGATAAAGGAGAAGAGAAAGATCTGTGAGTCCAACCTTGTTTTCTCTCTGAATAAGACCAATAATAAGTTATAACCAACTCCCAGTGAAAATAAACATCTATAGGCCAAGAAAGCAACCAAAGTCCTACCTAATCCCCCTTGAGGGAAATGGGGTGTCATTCTCTTAAGGCTTCTTCTGGCTGATTTGGAATGAATAATACCTTTGTAGGGGCCAAATAAAATTGGAGGAAATGGTTAAATAAGCAAGGAATAGTATTTGTGGTTCAGTTTTTAAATGTTGAGAAATTCCAGGCTTAATTAGAGTCCTGTGTGGGACAGTCTGAAATGCTAGATCAATTGGGGTTGCAAGCTTTCTTTGAAGCTGTCTGGGAGCTGTCTTGTTCTGATGAGAAACAGCAACTGATGCGCTTCGTGCTGGAACATGAAGGATGCAGGACGTCAGCGCCCAGCATGCTGAGAGGAGTGAGTCCTGTCAGGTCTGATACAGCTTCATCTTAAGTTCTGAAAAGATATAATTTCTCACAAGCATTATACAGTCCTAAAATTATAAATATATAAGGTTTGCATACTGCACAGAATAACTAAGGCTGGTTCTCTGCTCTTTGTGTGAGCAGAGAAAAGACATCTGTGAATCTTCATCCATGCCATATGAAGAATGGTATCTAATAATAAATCACAGGGATTCTATAGCCAACAAGAAGCATTGTCTATGCACAAACATTCATGTCTCAGCCAATCTCAGATCTATTCCCATGTAGTGGGATTAGCAGTATAAGTTACCTGATTATTTTGCAGTTTGAATTCTTCACATCCTGATTGTGGGCCCCTCTCTCATCCCCTCCTGGTCCTCCCTCTCTCCCTTGTCCCTTCTCCCTCCCTTCCCTAGTCCTCAGGGAAGCTCATCTCTCCTAACATCTGACCTCAGCCTATCAAGTCTCATCTGTACCACCTGTATCCTCTTCCTCTGTGTCCTGGCAAGGCCACAATGCCAGGGGAGAGTGATCAAAGTTGGGGGGCCAGAGTCTATGTCAGAAATAGTCCCTACTTTGCAAATTGTGGGACCCACAATGAGACTAGCAGAAGATCTAGGTCCACATCATACTTGGTCCTTGGCTGGTGCATCAGTCTCTGTATTGTAGTGTAGTTATGCTGCTAATATCTGTTTATGAGTGAATATATACCATGTGTGTCTTTCTGGGTCTGGGTTACCTCACTCAACATGATCTTTTCGAGTTCCATCTATCTCCTTGTTTTTAATAGCTGAGTAGTATTCCATTGTGTAAATGCACCATGGTTTCTTTATCCATTCTTCAGTTGAGGGACGTCTAGGTTGTTTCTAGATTCTGGCTATTATGAATAAAACTTCTATGAACATAGTTGAGCAAATGTCCTTGTTGTATGGTGGAGCATCTTTCAGGTATATTATCAGGAAAGGTATGGCTTGGTCTTGAGGTAGAATTATTCCCAATTTCCCGAGAAAGCGCCATATTGATTTCCAAAGTGGTTGTACAAGTTTGCACTCCCACCACCAATGGAGGAGTGTTCCCCTTTCTCCACATCCTCGCCTGCATGTGCTATAACTTGAGCTTTTTATTTTAGCCATTTTGATAGTTGTGAGATGGAATCTCAGAGTCATTTTGAGTTGCATTTCCCTGATAACTATGGATGCTGAGCATTCTTTAAGTGTTTCTCAGTGATTTCTCGTCCCTCTGTTGTGAATTTTGTTTAGTTTAAGCAGGCTCTGCTACCCCATATTTGACCACTTCCCCATGGTGGTGAGGCCTGGTGGCATTCAGAGAAAGAATAAGCAGGCTTCCAAGATGAGACTTGATAGCCTATGACTATATAGTGGGGGAGGAGGTCCTCCTCGGTCATAGACCCAGGGGAGAGGAATAGGCTGAAAGCCTGAGGGAGGGAGGAACAGGAGGATACAAGTGATGGGATAACAATTGAGATGCAATCTGAATAAATTAGTAAAATTAAAAAAAAAAAGAAAATCTAAGGAGGTAGACTTAGTTACCTTTTACTCTGAGCTACCAAAACACATTGCTACTATCTTACTTTGCTGTCTGGCAACAAAACAAGTGTGTTTGTGAATGTAGTTCTGCTTAAGACTTAATCACTTTTTTGTAGGTCTTTTGCATATTAGACTACAAGATGAATTTTAGGATCTCCCCAAATTCACGCTATTTTACAATATAAAACATAGTGGCTTCATTCCAATAGCTGTAGAGCTTTTATTGTAGCATGAATATAAAGCCCACTGTCTCATCATATGCAGCTGAGACTCAAGGGATGCTCCACCTCCAAGCAAATTCTTCTCAAGTTACAAGCTAGGAAAGCAAACAAATTTTATGTTTCTAAAACGTAATGAAGGGATAGGTATAGCACAGACATTTCCATTACAAAAAGAGGAAATAAAGTGCTCTTACTATTCTGAATGTAAAACTAAGCCCAATATTAAATCTTAAGGTTTAAGGGAAATCTTTGATTATGAAATCTATTTTCTAGATTCACTGATATAGGAATTTGGTCTCAGCCTAGTGTTTTTTTCTGGTGCACAAAGCATTTCTCATGCTCTACAGCCTCACACACAGCTCATTTATGCTGGAACTGCACACTAGTGACTACAGTCCTAGTCTCTACCTTCAACTCTAAGATGGACAGATCTGCCACACGCATTGATTGGCAGAATCAATGTTATGAAAATGATATCATTAACAAAGCATTTTATTTTGCGATCCTTGGAAGGTCCTGTCCTGTCCCTGGTCCTTGTGTGGTTATTCTATTGGAAGAGGAATTAAAACACAATGTTCTTAGGAGAATTAATTGAGGAAGGAGGATGGAAAGGCAGATAAAGGAAAGAATATGGGAAGAGACAGTAAAGGCCTTTTGAAAAGCCATATGGAAACCTACTGTTGAAGCTCCTAAAATATGTCCATATATGACAAGAATTTAA
This sequence comes from Acomys russatus, assembly GCF_903995435.1. NCBI lineage: Eukaryota > Metazoa > Chordata > Mammalia > Rodentia > Muridae > Acomys > Acomys russatus. The sequence goes on along the minus strand of NC_067156.1, from coordinate 73,984,557 downwards.
GTGGAGTCGCAATGTAATATGGAAGACAATACCCCAAGTTACCAAAACAGTGTGAGAGACGGGTTACATTTTATTGAGTCATTGACCAAAGAGCACATGATATTGCCAAGGTTATTAGCTACTTTACCTGATGGTAAGGCCCTATTGCCAAAGATTAATTTTCTCACATCATTGAACATAAAGAGACTAAACTTGTGCCAAAGCCTTACCCACACTGACTAGCGCTCATAGTGCCAGGAGGGACTTTGCATACTACCAGAGTATAAAAATCATCACAAATGTTACCCAGCCACAAATCATGTGAGCTACAACAGACTGTAAAATATACTGGTACAATAGTGGCATAAATGTTATGGGATTAATCAACTACTTTTTAAAAAAAATTGGTGTTAAAGTCCATTCCCGAGATGAAACCCATACCTGACACTGCTAAAGTAGCCAAGAACCTGACACTGTATAGATCATGGACCATAGAGGAGAACCTACCACTATTATTCTGCCAAGGAACATAGCATAGAATGATTCTGAGTGACATTTTCCTACACCCATAGCAAATTTATACCATCAGGGCATCATTCACCCCTCATCAGAGAAGTGTATTCTTGTAGTAGATACACAGACTCACAACTGTACAACTTACATAAAATGAGAGACTTTGGAGCACTAAGCTCTAAATAAGGTGCTTTTATCAAATCCTTCCCCTCAAAGCTTGAGATTATATGCAGAAAGGAAGGTGGAAAGATTATAAGAGCCAGATGTTGTAGTCAACTGCAAGGAAACAGTCTTCTGGGTACACTAGGATTGATACATATATTAACTGGCAGAGACTGAAACAGCATGCACAGGACCTATACAAGTTTAAACCAGATAAAATCCCAGCTCAGAAAAGTGGAAGTGAACACTGTCATACCCTTTACCAAGGAGCCTTTCTTTTCCTTTTCATCTTTCTTTCTTTCTTTGTAATTTATTTACTTTACCTCCCCATCATAGCCCCCTCACTCTTCTCCTCCCAGTCCCATCCTCCCTACCTTTTCCCCAGCTCCCCTCCCCTACTCCTCTGAAAAGGGAACACACCCTACCCCACCCCCTCCAATGCATCCAAGCACATGAAGTCACATCAGGACTGAAAGCAGCCTCTTCCACTGAGGCCTAGCAAGGCAGCCCCGTAATGGGGAAGTGATCAAAAAGCATGCAACAGAGTTCATGTCAGAAACATCCCCTGCTCACTTTGCTAGGGGACTCCCATGAAGACCAAGCTGCCCATCTGCTACATATGTGCAGGAGGCCTAAGTCCAGCCTATGCATGGTCGTGGTTAGTGTTTTGGTCTCCATAAGCACCCCTGGGCTAGGGCTAGCTGACTCTGGTGATCTTCTTGTGGAGTTCTTGTCCCCTTCAGGTCCTTCTGTCATTCCCTCTACTCTTCCACAAGGTTCATGTTTAGGTATAAATCTTAGCATCTGTTTGGATTGGTTTCTGGGTGGAGCCTCTCAGAGGACAGCTATGTTAGCCTCCCATCTGTAAGCATAGCAGAGTATTGTTAATAGTGTCAGGGGTTGTCTCTCTTCCATGAGGTGGGTCTTATGTTGGGCCAGGCATTGGTTGGACAGTCCCTCAATCTCTGAGGGAGAGAAAAAGAAAAAGGAAAAGAAAGGCTCCTTGGTAAAGGGTATGACAGTGTTCACTTCCACTTTTCTGAGCTGGGATTTTATCTGGTTTAAACTTGTATAGGTCCTGTGCATGCTGTTTCAGTCTCTGCCAGTTAATATATGTATCAATCCTAGTGTACCCAGAAGACTGTTTCCTTGCAGTTGCACATCTTGTAGGCAGTGTAAATTTTGGGTCGAAATTTTCTAATTGATGCTTTCTGGGAAAGGGGGAATGAGTATTCTCCAATGGAGTATCACTGGATTATATCAACCAATTCCTGGGTAGATCCCAAACTCAGGAATAGTTGAGTAAACCAAAAATGAATTCCATATTTGTTTGTTTGCTTCCATGTGTGTGCCTTTCTGTTTTGTTTCAGTTTGGTGGATTTTTTTCTTTATTGGTTTTTTATTTTTTTATTTTTGTTATTGTTTATCTGAGAAATGGAGAAAACACACGAAGTAAGGAAGGTAGATAGGTGAGGAGAATCTGGGAAAAGTTAAGGGAGAAAAATATGATTGAAATATGTTGTGTAAAATTGGGGGGGGAAGTAATTTGCAGAATCACATATTTTCCATTAAATATTCAATGATATGTTTCATGAATCTAGAGAAGTAATCCTAAAATTCACATTGAAGTAAAAACAGTAGGAATAGTTAGTGAAGTGTTCAGTAGAGAAGGTATTATAATGCTGTATCTCAACCTCTACTACAAGGCCATAGTAACAAAATAGTGTGCTTCTGGCATACAAAAGAAAGCCAGAAAACAAACAAAAAAGCCAGATATATAGAGCAATGGAATAGAACAGATGCCCTAGAAATAAATCTATATTTCTATAGCAACCACTTTTTGAACAAAAGTATTAAGAATATGCATAGTTTGGAATCAGATTGAAGACCCAGACATAAATTCTGTCATGATTTTTCAAACGTCTTATAATAGACACTTTACTCACTGATTTGGAGGCCCCTATTTTTATGGAGATTTACAGACATAAATTTTCTGAAAGATAAATGTGAGAACTTTCACCTTTGCTCCATCCCACAGGTATTATGGGCACACTTTCTCATCGTCATTTAGTAATTTCCGTTGTGGTTTCTGCTTGTTAACTTTGGGGTTATTTAGAAATGTCTCAGTTTTTAACTATGAACATACTTCATATTTTTATTAGTTATAACTTAATTACAAGGTGGAAAGAATTCTTGTAATACACAAACTTATCAGAGATCGAGTAGACATGGACCATGGAAAAGCCTATTTTCCTTAAATTTTAGTAGCAAACCTTTGCCAAATCTTGTAGGTCAAGGTTATCAGTTGTGATATCAGGTTTTTCCACATTCTTTTTATGTATTTTTCACTTTGATCTATGAGTAATAAGTAATTTATTCTTTCCTCAAACTTGGGAGCCTGAGACAGGAGGAGGGCCCCAGTTCAGGTAATATTGAGTTATACTATGAGACCTATGTCAAAAAGTACTGATAAAATAAGTCCTAATAATAGTCTGCTATACTCATAGATTATTGCCTTATTCATCCATCATTATTGAAGCTCCATCCTGCAGCAGATGAAAACAAATGCAGATACCCATAGTCAGATGTAACGGCAAGGAAAAGCAGGCACAGGGCCTGCACACATCTCCATCAGGTCATCTCATAAAAGGCATAGCGTTCAGTTTAATATGGGAGTCTCGAGTGGAGGAATGAGAGGGTCTCTGATTCCTCTGCCCTCTCTTGCACTCTTTTCCTCCTCTTCATCTCTATGTAATATTTAATCCTGAAGTCAGTTTTTTTTACATTAATACCAGTTTACAATGACTTTTTTTTTTGTTTTCATCCCTTTTCTTGTTATTGGTCATAATTTATATGTTTATTTTTATTCATTTTATAAAAATTTACTAATTTTAGGGAATTTTGCACATGCATTTTTATTTTTTATTAAATATTTTACATATGCATTTATATTATTACACATATATACAATAAACTACCTACAGCAAAAAGAACCATGACATAATCAGGAAATGCATATATATATATATGTGTGTGTGTGTGTGTGTGTGTGTGTGTGTGTGTGTGTTACATTCATAGTGTTTTGGCTATTTGTATTTGTAAGCCTTAAAGAAAATATCTTTCCTATCTTGGTGAGTCTAAAATTCTGAGTATAAATCAGTATCTATCATATCTAATCATTATCAACTGAAAACATCTATCTAGACTTGAAAATATCTTAAACCCTAAACAACTAAGCTTAATTGTAAAACTAAACTATCTGGTCTTCAATCCATCAGATACTTGAAAAGAAATAAAATTGATTACCTGAGTACACAGGGAGTGCAGGTTAGCAGCCTCCCAAATGGGAAGATGACAGAGACAGTTTGCTGCCTGAACAGTCACCCAAAGTTCTCTACAACGTTGGAGCATCATCTTTGGCCTTCTGGCTCAATATATCTGGCAGACATATTTGTGAGGCAGGAACTATTGAAGAGAAAGCCTACAAACTCATGGGAACTGTACATGCATTTTAAAAATTATTTATTTACTCACTTTACATCTTGGTGGTAGCCCCATTCCTCTTTACCCCCCAGTCCCACCATCCCTCCTTCTATGCCTTCCCTCTCCCCTGTTCCTCAGAAAAGGGGAGCGCCCCTCTTCCCATCCACCGCAGTTCATCAAGTTGTATCAGGACTAAATGTGTCCTCTTCCCCTGTGGCCTAGCAAGACAGTCCTGCTGGGGGGAAGTGTGCAAAAAGCTTGCAAGAGGGTTCATGTCAGAGACAGCGCCCTGATACATGTAACTTGATAGTGTTCACCTTACACTACACACACACACACACACACACACACACACACACACACACACACACACACACACAATTCCTCCCAGATCTACAACCGCTTCCCCGACTTAATGTCCTTTTCGTTATTGCAGTAGCTGTATTGAGCCTCTACTCTTAAAATCTTCCTGTCCCTTCTTCACGATGTTTCCTGAGCAGAGGTTGAGTTGCAGATGTTTTAACTGAAGATGTGCACTCCACATTCCATTGATCTCTGTCGTTGGGTCAGTCGTGGCTTTCTCTAATTATCACTTCTCTGTCTACTAAAAATAAGAAGCTTCATTCATGAGGCATGAGAACTAGATATGTCTGTACTATAAATGCAATTATAGATCTTGCTGGTTTTGGAAACAGGCAGTACTAGTTTTCATTGTTGCATTCTTTTTCATCTATTTTACTTTGGTTTCTTATACCTCTACCCCACTTCCACCAATCCTTCAACACTAGGTAGGACAGAAAGAAGGTTAGAAGGGAAAATGACGTAAACCTCTTTAGACTTTGTTCCTCTGGGCAATACCAATCTCATTCATAAGGATATCTAGCAGTCCAGCTAACCAGCAGAACCGCAAACAGCAAACACAGCAGCAGGATGAACCAACAGCAACCTTCTTCCTTTTTAGAGTGTACCTTTTCAGAACATTTTCTTCCTTTCCCTGGGCTCTGATATCTACACCCTCTCCAACTCCTCAGAAAGAAATTATCTGCAGCTGACAAAGACCATGTCCCTCTCTGAGTCACATGAGGCAGTTATCAGCTGTGGATTAACTAAGGGAGCCCTGTATTGCACACTTGGAATTAAAACAAAAGTGTATTTATGTAACTGAGTTTTTAAAGAAACCAAAACTTCCACTACGTTTCACGGCTTCCCCCACCATAGGGAGTTGGCTAAGTTTACAGTGATGAGCATAAATTCTCTCCCATTAAGAGGGTCCTACGTCCAATTCAGTGTCTGTTGGTTACTCCCAGATGTGCCGCTATTGCACTTATCAGAATATCTTGCAATGCCTGTCACAGCTGTGATTTGTTGGCAATACAGCTGGGATAGGTTCTTGATTCTTTTTCTCTTTGAGGAGTCCTCCATGTCACATCCAAATATATTCCTGTAAATCCTCTGAAGCGTGTGATGTGTTCAGCAACAGAGTCTTGACGTGTTTTCACAAAGGCACCAAGAGCAATGGCAATAGCATATACTGCTCTGAGGGTCTCTTGTACTCCTCTGACTAATGACATCAAAAGAAGTTTTCCATGCTTGCTACTGAGACTTTTTATCCTTTTACTCCAACCCTGGAGACAGTGTACATTTATATGTATTTAGTTCAGCCTTCTGAACTCATCCTTGTTCATAAAGTTTAGGCCATTTACTCTTAATTACTCTTAATTATATGTTGTGATTTGTTTCTGTCATGTTTTATTGAGTTTTTCTCTTTTTAATTTGTACCTGTCCTTCCTAAAAACAAAACCTACGTTCTCAGCCTTAAAAACAATGTAACATTTTTCTCAGTTTGTACTTCCTCCATTAATCTTCTTGTTTCTATTATCTCAATCTTCAGTGCCTTACTGAACTATACTATATATATATATAATAATATGAACAATATTTATGCATACATCTGATGTATACTCTTATACTCTTTCCATAACGTCTTGCTTGATGGTCACCAAGCCTTGGGGAGGAGGTGTGATACAGATATCCTGTTTGTGGCTAAGCATTCTCCTAATACTTGTTCTCTGAATCTTAAGCAGTTTTATGTTTCTGTATTAAATGCCACCCACTGCACAAAGAGAGCTTGATGGCATCTGATAGCTGTACTAATTTATATGTATAGATATATAAATTCAGAGAGTAGCAATCTGTCCTACATTTATCAGGATAATAGCAGTTGGTATACTCAGGGATCTGTGATCTCCCCAGCATGGATTCTTGATCACAACTTAACTTCTTCTATTTTTAAAAATTAAATTTAAAAGTTAGCACAAAAACAATGGATTTCATTATGGCAGTTTTTATATATGTATCATTATAGTTTGCTCTTGTTATGGGTCTGAGCTCATTCAGAGATTCACCAATTTGACCATGAATACATTTTAACAAAGAAGAGGCTTTACTCAGATACTCATGGTGCCAGGACTGCACCCCAGAAGACTCTAGAGATGCATTCCTGAACTACATTAGTTAAGGCTTATAAAGGCGAAACTCACGAGGCTCTGCTCTTCCTGCCTTCATGCAATCAGGGGCAAGCACACATCCTGAAGTACTTTCTGCCTACATGTAATCAGGAACTCATCCCATCTACATGCAGTCAAACACACATCCTGCCTATGTGCAGTCAGGAGCACGCAAGCTTGTTTACAGAAGCAAAACTACATGGTTTCTTATCTTATGTGAACAATAGTTTTGTTAAAGTTGTATAGGACCAGGCAATGAGGAAAACAGCCCCAGCACTCAGGAGGCAGAGGCAGACAGATCACTGTGAGTTCTAGGCCAGCCTTGTCTACAAAGTGAGTCCAGGACAGCCAAGGCTACACAGAGAGACACTGTCTCAAAGAACAAGAAGAAGAAGAAGAAGAAGAAGAAGAAGGAGAAGGAGAAGGAGAAGGAGAAGGAGAAGGAGAAGGAGAAGGAGGAGAAGGAGAAGGAGAAGGAGGAGAAGGAGAAGAAGAAGGAGAAGATTAAGAAAAGGCACACATATGGGGATGCTCAAACTAAAAACACATAGTGAGCATGCTCAGCTTAAAAATGCAGTTCACTTGCTGAACTTGCCTACATGCTCAGGTACTCCAATTCTCAGTACTGAAAAAAATTTAACAGCAACAGTTCCAAAAGGAAATATGGCTGACAAATAGTTTCTATTTTTAGCTCAAGGTTATGGACCACATTCTCAAAAGGTTAAAAGTGGCAGAAAAGAAGAGGTTTAGGTATGTCCATCTTAGATCACAGAGGCAGAAAGGGATGCCTCTGGGCACGCTCAGGTTGTGACAAGAAGATGGGTGACAGAGTGCCTCTGGGCATGCTCAGCTTGCATTGTAAGATGCCAACAGAAACAGTTGGGGCATGTTCAGCTTGTGTCAAAAACCTGGCTGACAGGACCCCCCTCTGGGCATGCTCAGCTTGAAGAGAGAGAGAGACTTTGAAGGGGCATCAACATAGGGCTTCAGGGATATTTGCCTTAATAAGCAGCTAATAAAATTGGTTTGGAATCTATAAGGTCCTCAAATACACATACTGCATTTGTGTCTCCCAGGGTGGAAGTCTTATCTACCCAAAGAAACTTTCTGCTTCTTTACTTGTGCCTCAGTTTGTCATAAGAGTTAAGCCACCCTTGGAATGAATTTTAAAGAAGGCATCGACAGCCCTAGTAGTTTAGAATCTTATTCCTCACCAGGCAGAGCAATTCAAATCCTTAAATTATACACAGTTAATGTCATTTTTGTTGGACCTGCCAGTTGTGAGTTAGACTGTAGAGCCAGAACTTTCCCTTTGGGTTCAAACTCAATTTGACAATATAAAAGCGTCAGTATCTTCCTTCTTGCAGCTGGAGGTTATGTGTTATCAGCTGCTGCCAAGGAGTAAGCCTGGCAGTTTTAAAGTAATGCAGTGATAGATGGCACTCCCCACTGTGGAGGTATCAGAAACAATGTGCACTGCTATTGCTTTTTATTAAGTTGAACTAATAAATGTTCCTTCAGCCTATAACACTACTTTCTATTTCTGTGCAAATAAACAAAAACGTGCCATATGCATCTTGTTCAACTGCGGGCTCCTTTGCTGCCATATGTGAACACCGTGAAGTAAGAACTGGAAAGTAGCTGATCTAAGTAACACACCAGCTGACACACTGCAGCATTTGCAGCTTATGTAACTTTCAGGACTTGCGGTTTATTTTCCAAAAGGTGACACTGACATTAACTCCCAAATAGAAGAGTCTATGATTGTCACTAATAAAAAGGATCCTGGAAGCATTGTGGCCTCTTTTTTTTTTTTTTTTTTTTTTTTTTCCCCAATGCTGGCCATATTTTCACACCGTAGCTAGCACGTAGGCCTTCATTGCTTTCTTAACAGGATGTCAATTAACATTTATAGACTTCCGTAAGTCATGCTTAGTTTTACCATGAGGAGTTTTTCATCCTCATTCATTCAGGTAGATGCACTCCTTGCATCTGCTTTGCCATGCATCACAAGGAGCACTACCTCCAAAGTTTATCAAAGGGCATGTCTGGTGACGTCAGTGGGAGCGTGACTATATGCAAATCAGTACAACACATTGGCAGATGAACTAAGTGAGCTTGAGGTTAAATGAACACTTGAAGTAGTTGTATAAGCCCCGGAACTTTCTCCCAGATGGGAAGCTGACATAGCTTCCTGGGAAAGGAGACATTTTACTTGGGCTTTTTTAAAGAGGTAGAAATGAAGGGGGGAAGTTGGATTAAGTCAGAGAATGTAAAGAGCGCACGGAGGTAAGAGGTGAGTTGAAAAATATCTGAGCAAGAACGCGTTCTCAGACAAGTTCTGTTTCTAATAATAGGGAGTCAGGCAAGGAGAAACCAACAGATACACAGCCTTAAAGCTTGAGGAAGCCTGGGAACTGATAGGGACTGCATTTCTAACTGACACAGGAAGGCCTGAGTAGGCCTGCAGCAGTTTCTTCCAATAAAACAAATGGCCAAGGAAGGCACATGTGAGCACAGCTTGGGAGAGGGGCTGGCAGACTAGCCTCCTTCTGGCTCTCACTACCGGAAAGTTTTATGTCTTTCTGAGTCATTTGCAACACTTACACTTTTGTGGCAGTTTTAGAATTAGGTAAAATGTTAATGACAAACAGAAACAAAATAATTGTTTACAATAAGAGCTAAGTTAAATGCTTTACAAGGAGTTGCTAACAAGAAATTACAAATTATAAAAAAAAAAAAAAAGAAATTACAAATTATTACTGGATGTGATGGTTGAAATGGAAGAGTACTGAGAAAAAAATGGCAAAACAAAAACAGGTGGCTCAGCAGGTAAGGGCACTTGCTGCTCCTCCAGAGAAGCAGAGCTGTGATCTCAGCACCAAGAAGAGGGGATTCACAGCTGCCTGCAACTCCAGCTCCAGTGTTCACCTCTGGCATCCTGTGGGGATTTAGATACACACAACACTCTTAAACGTACAAGAATGTTTATGGACAACATAGATGTCCATGAGCAACAAAAATCTGAAAGCTATTAATTTTGCTTGTTCAACAAGTACATTGGTATTTTTCCACTCTCAAAACCCGATACTGGAAAATCTCCAGATAGATTGTGACTTATTACCAAACAGTATGAGATGCATTTAAAAGGCCTCAGCCTTTTAAAAGACTGAAGAATATGTAGACATTCACATATTGCAAAATGTTGGAGGTGGATATTTTTAAATTCTCCAAAGCATTTTATTTTTAATTGACCATCTAATTGTAAACTGCTGTCTCTTGGAACACTGGGCATATGTTTGGCCTGACTGCTGTTCCTTCCTGGCCTCACGTCTTCATGATAGGGAGAAAGATACTATCAGCTTCCACTCATAGCGATAGACTCCACGCAGGGCACTGAAGAGGAGCAGCCTTCACACTGAAATCCGTGTTGCTTTCCGCTCTCATTGTCATATCACTAGCTGTGCATGCAGTTAGGACCGAGTCTCAACGCACAGAAAACAATTCAGTAATGTGGCTAACCTTCCTTACTTTTTATTTGGGAGAATAAGATTACATTTTTCTGTTAAAACAAGTTACACCATTGCTATTTGGAGAAGAGGCTGGTGTTGCCTAACCAAACTGTTCATGTCTACTTTCCTAGACATGATCCTGAACTTAAATAAGGAACTACAGGCCTCAGCCTCCCTTGCGAGTGTGAGTGCTTGCATGCTATGTTCAGTGAAGGCAAATGTGCAAATTGTTGACCTCAGGAAACCATCTCTAAAAAGATAGCAGACTGTTGGAGATGCCTTTTTCTAGCCTTTATTTTTCCTGAAGCTTACAAGCTTACTGAAGATAGCATGTCCTAAGAAAGCAGAAAATGGGCACTTGAGCGCAGGAGTACACTTGGCTGTCTTCTCATTGTTGGGTCTGGGAAGTGGAAAATAGTAAGTTCCCTTTGCCATGTACCTAAGAGAAAGAGTGGGGAGAGGAAAGAAAGAAGAAAAGATAGGAAACAAAACCTCCTCTTTCACTAAAGCAGTTACTGTTTGGGATCATGGCTTCTCCTAACAGGTATAGAAAGTGACTTAAAACAGGAATTGTACTCACAAGATTCTGGAAAGCCAACCTTTTAACATTTTAGTATGCATTTCATTTTTAATTATGTGTGTTGTGCGTATGAGTGCAGGTGTATGCAGAAGTCAGTGGGGGTCAGATATCTGGAGCTGGAGTTACAGATGGTTCTGAGGTGCCTTAGCATTGGGTGCTGGGGACTGAATTTCAGTCCTCTGGAAGAGCAGCCAGTGCTCTTAGCCACCGAATCATCTCTTCAGCATCACAGCCAATCTTTATGAACATCATTAGAAAACAATTAAAATAGTAAACTTTCATTTTGTTAACTGACATGTTTCATGTTAAGCCAAAGGAAGAATGTTCTAATAAAGAACTGAGAGCAACAGTGTTTTCAGAATTCACAGGCAACTGCCAGAAGTCTACCCCAGGACGCTTACATCACTGGCCATATCAATCCACACAACACTGGAAGACCAGAGGCATGGCCACAGGCACAGAGAGAATGGGTGAAGATGATGCTGAAAAAGAGGAGTCTATATAAAATAGATTTTTAATGAAAAATTAAAGAGAAATTTATTAGATATGACCATATGGGTGTTCTGTGAAATAGTAAACAAGATTTTATTTTCTGTAACAGATTTCAATGCAGAAAGGGCAAATGAGATGCAAAGATCACACTGAGCTCCTTGTGTGCGATGCTGCCAGGCCGTTGGATTCCTGGGGACTTGGCAGTCTCCTACAGCATGAACTTCATGCCCTGCAGATTTCTCATGCAGTCCCATGAGCCCCATTGCTTAGGTTGTGTAAGAAAGTTCTTAAATATGAACCTACAAAGAATAAAGTCTAAGTTTCCTTAATTCACAGACACAATGCATTGGTGTCATTCACTTCTCTTTTGGGGTCACAATAAGTCCCACTGTCTAAGCCAAAACTTTCTTTTAACTAGTAAGATGATGACTTGTTTTTGCAATGTTCCACTTTTCCAAGTTAATTTTAAAAAGAAGAGCTTCACCACATCATGTATAGAAAGTAAAATGTACCCAATACCCGGTATGAATAGTGTCTACGTACGGTGCCATGCAAGACAGGATTTCAGTATTTGCTCACTGTTCAGCATCCATCTCAGGACACAAGCCTTCTCCAGTAACTGCCCATCGCAGCCTGACTAACAGAACTCCCAGGCAACAAAGTAGCAATTCTCCCTGGGTCTAAAGGGACAAGGCATGCCATACTAGGATGTGTGGAAAAGTCAATCAATGAATCACTTTCTTAAGAGCACCTCTTTTCCAGAAAACTACTGGTTATTCACAAGATCCAAATACAAATCCTTTTAAATTGTAGGAGTGATAGGTAGTGGACTTGCAGTATACCTTGGGGATTAGGAAACAAACCCCAAACTTAGGGGCACTGGCCGACATCTTTGGCTCCATTCTTAACCATTCACCAACAGTGGACAAATTATCTCTACATATTCACCTCTGTGGTTGTTTGAATGAGAATGCCCCCTATGTGCTCATATGTTGAATGCATGGCCCCAAGTCAGAAGGATTAGGAGGCATGGCCTTTGTGGAGGTATGTCCCTGGGTTTGGGGCTTAAGGTTTCAAAAGCCCAGGCCAGGTTCTCTGTCTCTTTCTCTGTCCCTGTCTCTGTCTCTCTCTCTGTCTGTCATAGGTTAGGAAAGACAAGGCAAAACAGTGTCTTCTGGACATGGCAGGAACATCAGACTCATGGCAGCTGTGGCTATCTGTACAAGGCCAATCCGGGCAATCGTCTAAAGTAGATGGGTGAGGGGCACTCCCATCGCTGGCTGCAGCACTATTCTGATAATAGATGATGGCTTCTAGGGCAGGTAGAATCAGTTTGATTTAGATGTTGGCAGGTTGGCCAACGTACTTAGGTGTGGCACTAACTAGACATAATAAGTTATCTTTTAAAAGAAGGTAGGATGGGGGATGGTATGGGGAGGGTCTGGCAGAACTGCAGGAGTGAAAGACAAACATGATCAAAGTACATTGCATACATGAATGAAATTCTCAAAGAATAAAATACACATTTAAAGTCTGTAAGACTAGTCAGTTAGTATATCTAAAAATATTATTTTATTAAATAACTATTAAATAGAATTTTTACAAAACATATTGCATAGAAAAGTATAAAAATGTTTATACTGCCAGAAGTCTGTCTTTGCAGCACTTTGGGTCAGCAAGTCTTCACTTCTGGAACATTGCCAAGAATGAACAGCGTGAGGAGGAACCAGTTCTTTCCACACGGCTGGTGCTGCCTCATGGGAAGGCAGGCACTGATAGTGCAGGGTAGCATCAGTCAGGGAGCAGCTGCTATACAGTGCTGGCCTAAGGTCTCCCGTGCATGGCGGTCAGCTCTAGAGAAGAGTGCCTCACAGCTCAGGAATAGTTAAGCAGCTGCACAAGATTTTCAAGGCATTTCAAATAGTAGGCATTTAGAGGGTTTTCTTCTGAGCTGGAAAAAGCTGATATAGAAAAATAAGAGCTATAAATATCATTTTATTAAACTTAATGCTACACATATGTGTGGACACTTCTATGTGAAGCTTTTAAAAAGATTTATTAGTAAACCGTTTATGTTCTTGACATACCAGAATTATAAAAATATTTTACATTTATAAAATTAAAATGTTACATATTTCTAATCCTTTCTTGTTAATGCTTTATCTGAAGCATATGTAAGAACACATCTGCATAATTCACACAGGTGAGCTATAATCCAGAGTGCTTACCATGATGTTTCTTACATACCAATTCCCCATTTCCTCCTAAAATGCAAGATCACAGCTGGAAACAAACCAATATCCCCCCCCCCTTTTTTTTTCAGAAACAAACATTAATAACAAACAGCACTACTGCAGTACAGGAGAGACATAATTCGTTATCTTGAGATAAAGGTGTGTGGAGCATAACGCTCACTGGAAACTGGCTAACTTAAAATGTCTGGCATGCTCTGAAAGCGAAACCCCTCGAATCATGATCGCAGATCACAGGGAAACATGGCTACAGGGCAACTGAACCTATGCCTGGAAGACCTCAGCTCCCTAATATCAAATCCAAGTTCCCTCTTCAAGGTCAATTCTAATTGGGTCCAATTGCTATCACATAAGAACGCTCAGTAGCACAGCAGCTGTTGGCAAAAGAAAAAAGAAAAAATGGAGCAAGAAAAAACCTACGTGGAGAAAAAACACAGATACAATTTAAGAAATCTTTATACTTCAAATACTCATCTGCCAGGACATTTTATTATGTCAAAAAAATTACCAAAAAAAAAAAAAAAATTACAGGCTAAATGTGGGCCCATCTGATAGTACGTTGATGATATTTCTCAAAATCCAGCTAAGCAATGTGCAACACTGTCATTTTGCAATGGCTTGTTCGGATATTTTAGTAACAAGGAAATTCACTTAGCCCTTTTTAAATTTAATTGCAAGCTCTTTAAACTAAAACTTACTTCTCTTTGCTACGGAATATGCTTCATCTACTCTTCTTTTTATTGACGGCTTTTTCAAAGTTGCTTTTGCCTGAAGAAGGTAAGACAATCTGTTAGATGTATCCCCAAATACTAAGGACAAAGATAACACCGTACTAACAGCCCATTACTAGCTATGTTGTCAACAGGATATAGTTAAGATGCAATAATGTAAAGAGTTAATCCGTTCAGCCAATTGTGTCAAGCCTGCTGCACCTTCTGAAGCTTCCCCTCCACTCACTCTTACTTTCCTCCCTAATGCAGGCAAGAAGGGTGCAGCGTCTTGGTCCAGGGTGAAGAGGAGCCACACAGGTGACTAGCTGAGATACATCATCTCCAGGAAATCTGTGTGCCCTGGCCCTGCCATCTGGTTCCTGGGCCACCACTGCATCCTCCTGTGTACTGAAGACCAGAGGCCACAGAAGAACAGCTCAGCAGCCTCCTTCTGTCACTCTCTCTGGGCAGCCCCTGTGTTTCAGTCTTAAAGGGACTGAGCTCATTGTAAAATTAAGTGATGATACATGAAGAAAAAAAGGCAAATCACATGCACAGATAAAACTATTGTTTAGTCTTCCATCAAGATGCATTTCTCCTGGACACATTTTTAGAAATTATTTTTACTAAATTTACAACAAACTGGCAAATTTAATTGATGTTAACAAGGAAATTCACTTAATCAGAGGTACTCTTTTGAGTCCAATCCTGGTTAAATAATTAAGTGAAAGGAATATAAACGGATAGATTATTAATCATATGAATGAACCAAGAAAACTTGGGTCTGTGATTTCATTTGTATCCTTGGCTGGTATTTTTCTGATATTCTTGGATACATCCCAAGAACCTTTTTTTTTTTTTTGGTTTTTGGTTTTTGGTTTTTCAAGACAGGGTTTCTCTGTGTAGCCTTGGCTGTCCTGGACTCGCTTTGTAGACCAGGCTGGCCTCGAACTCACAGCGATCCGCCTGCCTCTGCCTCCCGAGTGCTGGGATTAAAGGCGTGCGCCACCACGCCCGGCTCATCCCAAGAACCTTAATTATTAACTGCCCCAACGCCCCTCCCTCCACTTCACCAACGATTTTGAAAACCAACCTTCTGATAATTGTAGATTAGAGCCCAAAGTGAAGCTGCTCCAATCCTCTGGGCATTTTGATTCTCACTTTCTAAACAGGCAGCCAGAAGAGTAATAACCTTTTCTATAAATAAGCACATTATTAAAAAAAAAAGAAGTTCAGTTCCACATACGTCACTACATTCTTACTTTGATCTAGTACAGTGATAAGAAACATAGTAACTGCCCCATTAGAATAAAAACGCAATTGCTATCCTCAAACAGTATCTTTTATAATTTGAGGCATGTGATGGGCTATCTCAGGATAGTTTTCACACCAGGTACAGATGATCTGGATGTCAATGCTGTCTAAAATTTCTGGTCCATGTTCAACAAAGGCATATTCATTAAAAAGACAATAATACAAAAGTAAGTGTACTGTGAATTATATTAGGTTATTCTGTCATAGCTCCCATTGTCACATGTATAAAATAGATTATCAAAAATCAGAATCACCACCCCTACCCAGATCTAGCCAATGGACAGGACATTCTCCACAGTTGTGTGAAATCAAGACTTACTGATACCAGTCTGATTATTTTAAATGAAGATTCTGAGCATCTACTTCCAAAGCAATTGTCAGGACATTTCAAACAATGTTTAAACTTTCTTTTCTTATTTTCATATATCATTATATTTCACATTAGTTTTGTAATTTGTATGGTTTTTAAAATGTTGTGCTTTCAATGGTGAGTCACTTGTTTCAGTAAACTATTTACACATTAACCACACAGTAAATCTAATTACACTTGTACTGCTCAAGGAAAGATTTGACACCTAAGCCCCAGACCATCAACTGCCTTGACAATAAAAAAGATTAATTTTGGCCCCCTGAATGGTCTTAAATATCCAGTGGGAAACTATGATGAAAGCTAAAATAATTGCTAATGATATAAAACAAACAATGGATCAGGCTTTATATCTGGGCTCCTGACATTCCAGATGGGGAGTAATCACAGCAACTCCAGATGTAATCATATTAAAGCACTCTTGTGCTTTCTCTAAGCAGGACCATCCTACCACATATATATTTTGGTAGTTCTGATAGTTTCCCCTCCATACACGGTCCACAAGAACATACTAAGTCCACCCCTTTAGCTAACAGTTCTGAAGCTGACTCTCTGGAAGTCATAGAGACGGGTTAAATGCATTGCAACCTCAGCAGTGATGCTCTTAGTGATTGGACCTTGTATACACAGCTCCTGTCTTAATTTTACCTACTCCCAGTTACAGCTGTTCCACACTCAGAGGATTCTGCGATACTCTAGCTCCATCTACCTGGATCCAATGATTACCCTCAAAAGCTTGAAGGTCAGCAAGAGTAGAGATTCTAAACCCATCTGTGCTCCCAGTGGCAACTAGAAGCAGTTAGGCTGACTTGATGTTCATCTCTTAAATGATTTTAAGGTCTCCTATCTCGAGGAGAGAGCATTGCATAGCTAGATGACACCAGCAGGCTTCGAGACCACTGAGGAAGGATTCTTCCATGACAGCACTCCCCTCCACACTGCCTGATACAAAAACTGCTCCCAGGTCTCCTGGATTAGGGTGCCGACCTTGCCCAGCAGGGAGAGCTACAAGTACAAGAACTGCTATACTGTCTTCTCTGCCTGCCTATAGAAATAAGCCAGTGCTAGCCATGACTACACCATTTGAAAAGTTCTTCCACCTTGGTTATAATCTGCTGAAAGCACAGTAATAAGCAATCCAGAACTAAAGCCTAGATTCCTGCCAGGCACACCACTGCACACACTGGTCCTTTCATTCCCTTCACCTGCTCAGCTTGTGGGCAGGTGGGATTTAATTCTTACAGAGATTCCCCTGCCAGGGGTATGTATTCTACTTAATAGTGTGTATTCAAATCACAGTGTCAATATGCTCAGAGGCACAAAAAATACTAGCTGGTGAAAATTCAACAACTTAACATTTTGTTTAAATCATTTTGTAGTTTGAATAAAACATGTCCCGCACAGACCCATGAATTTGAACACTTGGTCTCCAGTTTGTTAGGGAAGGCTGTGAAGCCTACAGGAGGGTGTAGTAGATATAAACATGGTTTTGTTTTGATCCGAAGTGTGGGATGGGAAACAGACTCGTGAGAGAGCAGGAGATGTTTATCCACTTAGAAGATGAACCACTTTGGGGGTGGGGGATTGGTTTTTGCAAGCTGAAAAACATTCTAGTACAGATTCAGAAAAGATATATATGCATGCCCAAAACAAGAGGCTGTTATTTGTTTGGTTGGTTGGTTTAGTTTTTGCATCTTGGTATTGTTTAGCTGTTCATCGCTCCACTTCGAGACGCTCCTAGATAGACTGCTCCAGCAAATTGTTCGAGACTCCAGACTCTGGCTGCAGTTTCAGGTTCCAGTAGCAATTTTGGCAGAATTGCTGGTCTGCTGAAATCCTGCTGACTGCGCCAGGGAAATCGCTCCCAGAAAATGAATTCAACAAGGTCTACTTCTCAAGTTCCCATTAACCTCTTTTCTCTCCCATCTAGGGTAGGTGGGTTGGAAGGGAGGTGTAAGCATTTAAAGAACCCAAATCAAGTAGGTTTGGAAAAAGGTGAAGCCTACAGGAGGGGGAGCCTTGAGGGCCAGAGGAGGAACACGAAAGAAGGCAAGCTCTGAGGCTTTATAGCCTACCCCCACTTCCTGTCTCCCCTCCGCTCCCTATAAGGGGATAAAACGTGACCACTGGACATCCTACCAGCTGCTGCCACGCCTTTCTCTAGTCATGATAGACGCTGTCCCTCTGGGGCTGTAATCCTCTAAAATAAGCCCTTTCTTCTCTAACTTGGTTTTTCTCAGGGTACTTTATCACAGCAACAGAAAAGTAACTAATCCAAGTGATTTTATTGTAAAGAATTTAAACTCTTTTCTAAGGAAAAGAAAAAAAAAGTCTTATGAAGTAAACTCAAGTTTGTGTGTGGAACGACACAGCTGAGGAGCAGTCATGTTCTGCCCACACGGCCCTCCTGCCTGAACCTCAGGTGCATTATCCAGATTCCCATGGCTTTCCTATAAAGTAGCCTCTCCAAAATTAGACTTAATAGGTATATAATGTAATTTGGCATATGGATTGTGGGTGGCTACATAAAATGTGAGGGTAATTTGATTTTGTTCCAACTGAGAATCATCAAGTAATTTTACATCCCAAACATTCAGACACCATAATCCTTATAATTTAACTAAGTTTACACCTTAACTTCTTTAACAAGTAACAATCACTTACTATTTTTAATAGCCACATTTACAGGCTAATTAACGTGTTAGCCCTATGTAAAGCAAGTGAGTAAGAAAATGTTAAGACAACATTTTATCATGAAATATAGCATACAAACAAAAAAGGACATAAACATTTTAAATTCCAGACGTTAGTATGAATTCTAATTAAAATACAGGGATGGATAATAGGAAACTATAATTAATCATAAACTTAGGAAGTTTAGATATCTTAAGTGGCTTAAAATTAAAAGTGAATCAGCAAGACTGAAGTATAAGCACAAAGAATTCAGGAAGTGCTTTAATCAGGGCGGGTTCAGTGCAAAAGCTGCGAGATGCTTCAGTTAGGTGAGCACACCCTGCGTGAAGTGTGGAAGAATCAAAGCCACGACCACCAGGCGAAAGCTCATCTGGCAGAGAATAGAACGCGATTCTAGCCACCAACTCAGGGCTGAGTGGCAGTCACAGATTAACTGTGGGTGTAAAAGGGAAGAAGTCAATGGTAGGAGGATCAACTGGTTACAGATTAGATAAATGATCAGTGCCCAATTCAACCCACATCAGAGAAGCTTCTTGATGCGGCGGGGGGCTTGCTCTATGTTGCTTTATTCTGTTGCAATATGTTGCTTGCAAGAATCTGTGGCTAGGCAGGTCATAGGTCCTAGGGGAAAAACCTATGGCTAATACTGTGCTAAATGCAGTATTAAATCTTCTTCTAGTGTTCTCACTGCACCCATATATTAATGCATCTCTCAATCTTATCAGAGAAGTTTGTATGTGTAATAGATGGAGATTAATGTGGACAACTACAAATGGTCAAGATACAGAAAATAAGGCTGTGGAGTGCTCAGCCCTAAATGGAACATCATTGCTATTATCACTTTCCACAAGGGTCGTAGAAGAAAAAGGGGGCAAAAAGTTTATAAGAGTCAAAGGTGGTGGAAAACTACAAGGAAAATGTTTTCTAGGCACAACATGGCAAGCAGACATATAAACTCACAGCGTTGCCACAGCATACACAAGATCTGCATAAACACAAACCAGAGTAAACCCTAGCATGAACAGAAGAGGTGGGCATGAAGTCCTGCCCCTAGTCAAGAAGCTACTGGCATTAAGAGCTGCTATGAGAGGGAGCCAGCTATTTTTTTTTAAGAGTGTAGTCCCTCCTAAGTTTGGTGTAGGCACATCATCCATCCTAAATGGGTCAAAACGTAAAACATTACCACTACAATAAAGAATGAGACAAGAATTTTCAACCTATCCCACCATGTTCAACATACTACTCAGAGTTGTAGCTAGAACAATAAGACACATGAAGAAGATAAAGGGGATGCAAATAGGAAAGGAACCACACTCTAAGGAAGGCCACACATCTGAGAATATTCAGGTAGCACAGACTGGATTCAAGGATCTAAAGTAGGGAGTAGGGAGTGGCAGCAAATCTGAGTGGGTAGGACAGAAGAGGTGATCTGGGAGGAGTTTGAGGGAGAGCAAATGAAATTCTCAAAGACCAAGTAGACCAAAGGAAAAAGGAAGGGAGAAAACAGAAAAGCACAGGATTGACCCGCAGACACTGAGGATGAGATTCAGCCTGACACGGTTTGCAGTGTCTCTGTTAAGAGAACCATGAGTGTTGCTCATGGTTGTCACCTGGAGACACCTGGGAAGAAGGAGCCCAGTTAACGAGCTGCCTCTATCAGACTGTACTATGGTCTTTTGTTGGGGGAGAGAGCAGGGCGTTTTCTTAATTACTGAAAATGGAGGTTGGCTTACCCAATGTGGACGGTTATCCCTGGGCAAGTGGTCCTGGGCTACACAAGGAAGCTAGTTGAACAGAAGCAGGAAGCTAGCAGGAAAGTAGAATTCCTGTGTGGTTTTTACTTCAGGATCCTGTCTAGTGGTCCTGCTTTGGTTTTCCCTCATGATTGAAGATCGAAATAAACCCTTTTTTTCCCATTCTCAAAAAAAAAAAAAAAAAAAAAAAAGAAAGAAAGAAAGAAAGAAAGAAAGAAAGAAAGAAAGAACCATCCCATCATCCTTTAACCATTTCCTCCTCCATTCTTTCTCCTCTTCATTTAGAAGGTTATTAAAATATATTATCTCAGGGTATTTGTTATATCACTTAACTTTTATGCTTTTAATCCTTTCTAATCTTTAAAGCTCTCTGTTGCTAATCTATTTTGTAGTTCCTAAATTATCTTTTTTCTATACCTAAACTGTATATTGCTAATGACAGACATCCATATTATTTTAAATTTAGGCAATCTAATGTTTTAAAATAACAATGTCCAACCAAACATCCTGAAATAGTAGAAATGCTTCTTACAATTATTTGCAGTCTAGGTAGAGAAAAGAGTTGGTATATTTTCCTCTGCTGTTTCTTCCAAATAAACTTGATTAACTGTTCTAGTTAGTGATCTGAAAAGTTATTTATATCAGTTCCCTAAGCTCTAGCATGAACTTTCTTCCGGCAGAGAAATTTTGCTTCTTCCAAGACTTGTGATCTCTATCAAGCAATCAAGGATCATATCAAGAACATGTGCCCCTGGATGAAGACCGGGAGGGGTAGTCTGTGGGACCCACCTTTACGCCCACTTCTTTTCTGTTCTTTATTCATCCAGATAAAGGTGGGGAAGTGTTTTTATTCTGACCTACTTTCATCCTACAAGAATGGGTGTTTGAAGGCCCTGCTCCATGCACACAGGACAGGCAGTAAGTCTCACCTGAAGGCCATTACTTCTTTCTTCTCTTCAATGTTCTAGACACAAGCTAGCCAATGATAATGGAAAGCTTCCTTCAGACAAAGGAGCTATCCAGCTGGGCACAAGCTTTCAGTCAAAATTGGCCTGTAATTTCTCCCTATCTTTCCCATAACTTAGGACACTTCAGTGTAAATTTTTATTGTACTTATTCAGTGTGTTTTTTACAAAAGACACCGACCCTGAACATTATCAGAAACAGGGAAGGCTATGGACATTTTTAGTAGCTAGGTCAGGCCCAATGCTCAGTCCATGATAACCATGTACACTCCTTGTCTGGTACTAATGATTAGAGGCACACAATCCGCCTTATTAAGTTCTTTAACTTTGCTGACTTTCCTAAAGCCTACTGTCTAACTGACCATGTGGAAAGCCTGTGACAGGTCCTTATAGCTCTACATACAGCCTGTACAGCTGCTGGCTCTTGCCTCACCCCTGCCTAGAAAACCCCCGAGATCATGTGTGAGAGAGCTGGAGAAGGGATTCTCTCCAACTGTGTCCATCTGCTTAATACTGATGGGGGAGAGAAAACACTGCTGATTCCAGGGAAATCCATAGCATAAACCCAGAGATCTAGAGTGAAAAGTGTAGGCTTCTCAGTTGCCCAAAAGTCTTTCATTTTCCTGACTCATCAGTAAGGCTGCAATAAGCAGGAGGATCAAAAAAAACACTTACTCTGAGAATGGGGAATAAACAACACCAGATGCTATTGAGCTGCTCCCACGAATCAAGACTGTCAGCAGACGATCTGTATGCAACTTACTTATCATGGAAATGTGCTTATTATCATCCTCATTTTACAGGTGTGAGGACCAAAGCAGACACAGTGGAAGATAACCCTGACACAGACCTCCCAGTGGTGGGAAGCACTGTCAGCAGAGGAGTGGGAGAAGACGATTCGGGTGAGTTTGAAGCTGGCTGAACTTGAACAATTTTCTGTGTTACATCTATCAGAAAAATAGAAGCTCTACTCTGTGCACACAAAACATGAACATGGCATCATTTCTACCCACTTGGAAAGCTAGGGGTGTTAAGTATCTGAGAAAAATTAGGAATAAAACATGAAAGAAAAGGAGGATTCATGTCTTAAAGTATCTACTGTGCACTAGCAATGATGCTAGGCACTTTCTGTGTTTTTACAAACCCATTCTTTCCAAAACAAAGTATTTTGTAGATGGAGGATGTAGTTTCAGAGAAGCTCTGAAAGGCGAGAAGAGCAGGTGGACGTGCAGCTAGAGTCCACCTCCTATTTTCTTTTTCTTTATCACAATAAGGTGTCTCTTATAAAATTCCACATGACACTCACACTTACCTCAACTGTGGTTGTGGTTTCAGGAAACAGAGCCCTCCAATTCCCTCGTTTCATTTTCTCCTCGACTCCTTTTGAATCCTTGCCTCTAGCTATACTACGTCTCAGAGCATGAAGCCTGTAAGGCTAACTTCCCTATCTGCTGTAGCCTTCAGCGCTGCCTGTCCTGACTTCTCTCAATTAGTAAATGCTTATGGAGTGTTTACTGGTGACTGGCACTACAGGTGCTACATACACACAAGAAAACTGCTGACTCCAAACAGCTTATGTCCCAATGTAAGGGGAATAGAAGTAAAAAGCTACTCACATAAAATTCATAGTATATCAAATAGTGACCATGCTATGGAGAAAAGCAGCTTTGGAAAAAGGGACTGGTACAGGATAGAAGGGATGCAGGGCAGGAGTTACACCTGGGACAACTGCTCTAGAAAGTTTTCATTTGTTCAAAGGCAGATAAGAAATTAGGGGGACTTCTTGTGGAGCTTTGTCACCTCTAGATCCTTTTATCATTCTCCCCACTTTTCCACTAGACTCTCTACACTTCACCCAGTGTTTGGCTGTGAGTCTCAGCACCTGTTTCAAATCGCTGCTGGGTAGAGCCTCTCAGAGGACAACTCTGCTAGGTTCCTGTCAGCAAGCACAGCAGAGTGTGAGTAATAATAGCGTCAGGGTTGGCTTCCTTTTGTGGGATGGGACTTGGGTTAGGCCAGGCAATGGTTGAACATTCCCTCAATCTCTGCTCTACCTGTTTTATCTTTATCCCTGCATGTTTTGTAGATGGTAAGTTTTGGATCAAAGTTTTTGTGGGTAGGTTGGTGTTCTCCCCCCACCTAACAGTCTTGTCTAGTCAGAGGGTTTCTCATCTGTCTCCATGACCCCTGCTACTAGCAGACTCAACTATAGTTCCCCTCATATCCTCCCAGAGGTCCATTCTGACTTAGCCAACTAACCTGGGCTCAGAGGGGACTGTGGAGTCTGAAGCACCAAGGACCATGCATGGACTGGACCTAGGTCCTCTACATAGATGTAGCCAATGGGCAGCTCAGGTATTATATGGTCTATACTAGTAAGGGGAGCTGGGGCTGTCTCTGACCTGGACTCTGCTACCTATTTTTCAGTCACTCCCCATCATAGGACTGCCATGCCGGGCCACAGGGAAGAGGACAAACTCAACACTAATACAACTTGATGAGCTGGGGTGGGTGGGTAGGGGAAAGAGTGGGGCTGGGAGGAGAGTGGGGAGGGGGCTATGACTCGGATGTAAAGTGAAGAAATAAAAAAGAAATGAGAGGGAACTAGAGTAACAGTACATCAAGAAGAGATAGAGAAGCAGAGTGAGCTTGGGAGCACCCCTGCCACTGATGCTCTTTCCCAGCCACCTCCTGCACCCAATGTGTCCACTGGGATGACAGTTGCTGATCAGCACCCATGCTTGAAAACCTACCCTTGCCTACCTCCTACAGGGTCTTGAGCACAGTAGGTGTTTAAATACTGGGAAATTAGAGCTACTTTGTGTTTTAGTCTGAGTAGAACAGTCTACACACTACAACACGTAGGAAATGAGTCCACACTGAAGCTACTTACCATTAGCCAGGATTTTAGGCTTATTAGCAGGATTGAAGCAAATGTTATGAAAAATCAGCAGGGGGACATAAGGGCTGCTCTTATGCTTATATTTGCTCATCTCCGTTAGTAAGTCTAAGCAGCCATCCAGCCTCAGGAGCATTTGTTGTCCGTCTTCTCCAAATGATATATTCAGGAGTAACTTCAACCACAGAATGGCCATATTGCTGAGATGTCTATTTTCCTCCTTTAGGCAATGTCAGAGACAGAAAGTGCTGTAGAAAGTTGCTCTGTGGATAAACACAGACTATTATTTCTTTCCAGGTCTTTCATTATTTTCCTAGTCCCTAGGTGACCAATTAACTTGCATTTTGATATCTCTTTTCCAAGTTTTAATTTTTCTTTCTTCCAAATACTTCATCTACACAACTTCCAAGTATAAATGTAAAGGCAAGAATAAATGGTGCTTAAATTTAATTCCTGTTTTGTTTTGTTTTGTTTTTTTTTTCCTGATGATGGAGTAAATAAACTATAGTCAACTCAATTATTTGGGGCTGATAATTCAGAGTGGGCCTCCTGAGTCCCCTCTCTTATCTGCCTTCTGGCAATTTTGCTACTCATTAAATATATCCTGAGAGAAAAAGAAACAAAATTCAAATCTATCCTGCACAAGAGTTAACAACCCTGGTAGGTCTGCAGCTGCTCAGATTATTATAGCTACAGGTGTTCTCTTCTTAAATTTATGAACACACTTTACGTTCATTTTATTCTATGTCTTATCATTACAGAAAAATTTTCATGGCTATGATAATGTATTAAACTTAGAGATGATAAAATTATATCTTTTGAACTGTAGGAGTCATTGCATCCTCAAATAAAGCCAATTCCTCAAACTACAAATAGTTTAACTATGTGATAGTTATTAAGTACATGAAAACAAAATGTATACTAATCATCTCAAACAGAGGCTTATGGTGACAGTATGGAAGCTATAGTCAATTTGTGTTACCCACATAGTCACTGGAGCATGGTCCAATCCCCAGTGGCAAAGCTCCTTAAAGAAAACTGAGTCCTTCCACACCTTCATACCCCCCAGAAGCCATCAACTGTGGAGAGCTACACACATCATCCTTATTACATTTTTAAAAAAAGAGTTCTCTTTGATGGATTTCTAGGCTGTTTCTTTCTTTGGGAGGGGTAGGGTGGACGGTGTGGGAGGAGTAGGAGTTGTCACATAAAACTTTCATGTCCTTCTTTCTGAAATGTGAGTCTGCAATCATCAATACCACTGCAAAATTAGATCTTTTCAACCAGTTGGAGTGTGGCTCATAGACTTCCGCATGGTCTTCGGCGGGCAGTACACACCAGACATCAACATGACCCTCTGCAGCAGCATGGGCCACAGACACCATCATAGCCCTTAGTGGTAGCACAGGCCAAGGCCATCAACATGGCCTCTGGGGCCGCCTGGGCCATGGACACAAATATGGTCTCCAGTGGCACCCTGACCCATGGACATCAATATGCCCTTCAGTGGTAACAGGGTCCATGGTCATCAATATAGCCTCAGGTGTCAGTACAGGCCACACACATCAGCATGGCCTCCGGTAGCAACAAACCATGGACAGTAATGTGGCCTACACTGGTACAGACTACAAATGTCGACATAGCCTCTAGTGGCAGCCCAGAACATGGACAGCCATACAGACCTCAGGCTTAAGCACACACTGAGGCAGCAGCACACACCACAGATACCACCCATGCCTCCAGGGGCAGCATAGGCTGTAGATGTCTTTCCAGGATGTCCAGAAAATGAACTGTTCCCATGCCATTGTTGCTCAGAATCAGGGTGAATGTGCAGCTGGACAGTGTGTTCGGGGTCTGAGTCTGTGCAAGCTCCAGGCTGTTGTACATCACCCTGATGGCCCTACTTAACAGCGATATGTTCCCCATCTACTGCAGCCCTCTCTCATACCAGTCACCACCACACACTCACTGCTCAGAGACTGCAATGTGTAACACAGTATAAGTTTTTGCCCAAAGAGCTTTAAATGCAGATATTCACGGCAACAAACTGTTGGTCTGCTTCAAGGTTTCTGAAACACCGTAAATTCAGAGCTTGTCTCAATGGATATCCTACTGTTGCACTGAGTCAGGGTGCAGGGACCAGCTGGTAGGCCTAGGACTGGCCCTATTCAGTAATAACAAGTTTCTCAGGAGCTAGAGTTGCTGTACACCGCTTGTCCTTTGTGCCTGTTGCTGGGCATGGCTATTGTGTTGGTAGGCCATTGTAGCACAGTGCTGGAAGCTGGGCAGGCCTAGGGATATTGGCCTGTTCCTGCAGGAGCTCCAGGCCACCTCATAACACTTCATGGCTCATCAGGCATGATCTTTATGCTTGTATCCTGCTGGCTGAGATGCTAAAGGTATTTATCATTCTCTGCCACAGAGGTCTGTTCTACCTTCTTTCTTTCCAATTTCATGAGTCCACTCTTTAAAAGCATTAGTCCATGAGACATATCTTTCTTTCTCTCTCTTAGTTATTCCAGAGCTACTATAGGCTTTTCAGTGTACTTTTCTACTGCTGCATTCCCCCTTCAGAGCACCCACGGAGCTCTCACATGCCTCAGAGTTCTGTGGTAGTGCCAGAGGCTGCTGCTATCTTTGTTTTGTCCCACAATATTCCCAAGTATAGAAGCAGAATTGTAAGCAGATAGTTGTATATATGTTAGGGGTATTCTTCTTTAATTATTAAGAAGCAAGCAAGCAAACAAACAAACGAATAACCCTGAAGTTGAAGGAAAATAAGTCTCCAGCTCAAAGTCAAACACCAAAACTTGAGACTGCCTTGGCATTTCATCTGGATGGTCCAATTTTGTACCCCATCAACAAGGTCTACAAGGCAGTGGTAGAAAACGGTATATTGGCCAGTACCATGTTCTCACACGTATGCACCTTCATTTTGAAGAAGGGCAATCGTGTGCATTTAGCTCACGATGAGATCTTTTGGAAGTGGTGTGTGTGTGTGTGTGTGTGTGTGTGTGTGTGTGTGTGTACACACATATACATATACATGAAATTGTATAAAGAAAATATATTCCCACTCTTTTGTGGAGTATAGGCTTTTGAAGTAAGATCTAATGATTCTTTGGATTTTCTCAGTCTCTGCTGTTATGTCCCGACCAACGACTGGCCCAACCTGAGACCCACACCATAGAAGAGAGCCAACCCCTGACACCATTAACAATATCTTGCTATGTTTGCAGACTGGAGACTAGTGTAACTGTCCTCTGAGAGGCTCCATCCAGCAGCACACCAAAACAGATGTTGAGACTCATAGCCAAACTTTAGGTGGAGCTTGGAGAGTCTTGTGGAAGAGTTGGGGGAAAGATAGAAGGACCCAGAGGAGACAAGAACTCCACAAGAACAACAACAGAGTCAACTAATTTAGGCCTATGGGGGTTTACAGAGACTGAACCACCAACCATGAGCATGCATGGCATGGACCTATGCCTCTGACACGCATGTAATTGATGGGCAGCTTGGGCTTCATGCGGGTTCCCTGGCAAGGGGAATGTGGGCTGTCCTTGACATGGACTCATTGCTGGCTTTTAGATTACTTGCCTCTAGCTGGGCTGCCTTGTCTGGCCTCAGTAGAAGAGGATGTACTTAGTCCTGGTGTGATTGGTTGTGCCAGGTTGGTTTCATAAGGGGTGGGTCTCCCCTTTTCTGAGGAGAAGATGAGGGGGTAAGGGGGAAGAGAGAGGGAGGGTGAGACTGGGAGGAGAGAAAGAAGGGGGTGCGTTTGTGACATAAAGTGAATAAATAAACTAGCCCAAAGGGGCATGTCCCATGAAAGCCTTCACTTACCAGGAAACTGGGACAGAGGGGAAGGCATCCTATTGGGACTCTAAATGAGAGACGCATGGGAGAATAGCAAAATAAAAGGATACAGAGGGTCCTAGAAATCTACAAGTAGAACATTATGATAGGCAGATCTGGGCCCAGGGGTCCCGCTCAAACTAAGGCACCAGCCAAGGACAATACAGGAGGTAAACTTTAAACCCCTTCCCAGATCTAGCCAATGGTCAGAATATTCTCCACAGTTGAGTGGAGAGTGTGATATGACTTTCTCACGTACTCTGGTGCCTCACATTTGACCATGTCCCCTGGAGGGGGAGACCTGGTGGCACTCAGAGGAAGGACAGCAAGTAGCCAAGAAGAGACTTGATACCCTATGAGCAGATACAGGGGGAGGTAATCCCCCTCAGGAACAGTCATAGGGGAGGGGAATAATGGGAAAATGGGGGGGGAGGAGGAATGGGAGGATACAAGGGATGGGATAAACATTGAGATGTAACAAGAATAAATTAATAAAAAAAAATAAAAAAAATTTTTTAAAGAGAAAATACATTCAAATACTCATATATAGAAATGACATACATGGCATATATGTATATAAATATGTACATGCACACATATGTATAAACTGTTGAAATATCAGCATGTACATGAAGAAACTATCTAACTGTATGCTGGTAAATAAACAACTGAACTGGCTGAATGAGGGTGAAGCGGGTCACTGACTCTGGTGTTTGCCGAGTTATATGACATGAATGTTCCCTCCATGGCTGATTTTAAGATAACATCACATCAACTGGCTTCAAAAACTTCTAAAAAATGTAATGAAGAGATTCATGAGCCAGAGTAACTGTGTGTAATACAATATAGAAAATATTTCCATAGTAAGATGGATCATTCCTTTCCTTTGTATGAGAGTATTTTCTATGTATTGGTGATTATACTCAGAGACATGAAACAGTCAGGGGACACTCAACTCCTATGGACCCTGTCTGACGCTCAAGCACAGGAGACAGAAACATGCATGTCGCTGTCGTTAGTGCATCCAGATGATCTGATAACAATATCCCAAGTAGAGACCCTGCCCACATCTAACCTTAACAGTACCCTGCCCCCTACAAATGTGCTCGGGGACTTGGCTCACCCATGCCTTTCCTTTATACACTCAGTTAAAAATCAGTGATAAAAGGTGAACCTTTAGAATCCCAGATCCAGTGACCTCAAACATGGGATATTACACCATTAAGAAGTACAAAAGTAAAAATGTAACTGGGGGCAGAGGGGATTTGATTTCATCCAGCTTTCTGTCACCATAATATGAATGGAGATTGTGACTGTTTGACTAGTCTATTTATGGACCAAATATATTATTTGTATGATACCAATGTTTTTCTAAAATTGCCACTTTTGAGGTAAAACACAATTTAACAGCTATGAAGATAACTAAAAGGACATGGAATAATTGGAGTCTACTTCTGCTTCAGGTTTGGTGCCTCCCACACTGACTTTAAGTACTCAGCCTCTTAATTATTTTACAAATCCTTAAAATAAAATGTCTTAAAATCATAAGAGTCCTAGAAACTGACTCTAAAATTTGATCAATAGCTTTTATGACATGTAGGAGTGCTTACCTTCTGAATTACTCCCTTGCAGTCATGAGATAAGGCGAGGTTTGAAAGAAACATAAAAACCATCTGCTGAATGGGCGTGTTCTCCGCAGGCATCTGAGAAGCCAGCTTCAGGATACACACTATCAGGGAGCTGCTGGGGGTGCCTCTGTGTGCAGTCTGAACATACTGTCCATAATTTGACCAACAAAGGGAACTACAGCCTTCAAAAGAAACAGCCAGTTACAGTTGCTCTGTTCTGCTGCTTGGTTTTTAAAACACAAGCATATCTGTCTGCCAAAGTGATTTGGTCACCAACCCACGAACTGCAAATGAGCATGCAGCCTAACCCTGACATCTGCATTCAGCCCAGCGGAGTGACCTTCCTCATTCAGGGCTCAATTACCTCAACGGAGCATTATTTTTTAAAGAAAGGATTAGATTAGCATAATGGTCTTTTTAATAGTTCATAAAGAAAGCATATGAATAGAGTGTGAGCAATGAGAGGTAACTGGGACAGCTCAACACTGTTTTCCATAGTACTCAGGTAAAGATAAAGAACTCAGAGAGGCCTCATCATGGGGCATTCACGGCCACAGAGCTCACAGGCAGCGGAAGCTAGCATGGTGTCCGTGGCTTTCCAGAGGTCAGTGCATCTGAGTAAACCAGGTAACCATATGAGAGTTATTAGGGTAGCAAAACAAAACAAAACAAAACATGGAAGAGTTAGAAGTACAGTTTGGTGACTGTATTATAATCTTAACCCAAAGTAGAATTACTTTGTGAAAGTTCATGCAAGTAGAACAGCTTGTGTACTCATATCTTAGATGAACACAGTGTGTTAAATAAGCTCACATGTGATTAAGTACAAACAGAAACATGGTAATGTTTCCTGTATTCTTAACTTTATAAATATACTCAAATAGCAATATTTCCATTAAATGATGCATTTTTGCTTAGAAACATAGTATTTCTGCCTCAGGCTGGTGGCACCCTAACCACTTCTAATACTCTTATAAAGTTTAAGGATGCATATGCTATGCTGAGCTGGCCACATTGCAGGGAAAATTGAGATAGAAGACACATTGACAAAACACTGAACCAGCAGGAAAGGGGGGACAGGAGCAGAAGGGAGAGAGGACAGTCTTGACACACAATCAGACACTGAAGGGCAGTTCACAAGCTTCACTCTGTTATATGCAAAAACAAACAAATAAAAACAAAACAAAACAAAAAACACCCACCACCTAAGTAGGCTGATGAAGCAGACAGCTAAGGTACCAGACTATTCACAAAATACATTATCATGGCATGTAGCAGTGACACGATGGGGTCAACAGTTTGATTTTATTTCCCATCCTTTCCATCTGCATCCTTTGGCATGTGGATGTGGTTATCTCTGTTCCTGAACTACTGAGTGTTGCCAGAAGAAATCATGCATACTTGCTGGTCAGTCAAACCTTGTGTATCTGACCATAGGGTACTAAGCACAGCCAATACACTCACTTCACCTCTCTGATGTCTGCTTTTCTCCCTTCTAAAACAGTGATCTCACACCTCTTCTTTTCCTACAGCCATACAGCTACCATCATGTTCCCCTCATAGTCTAATCAGTCTTATTATAACCCACAGCGCATGGCCTTGTGGTCCGTCAATATAATACCCACCAAATGAATGGATACAAAAGGCGCTTCAGTGATAGCAACTTTCACAAAACCAACAGTGGCTTGAACTAACTCTTATCATACCTGTCTCCTGTCCTATAATATATAAAGGTTCTGATCTTCAGCTGTCTTTTTCATTAATTTTCACCTTTTGGATATTCCCTCTAAGTGCAGTTTCCCACTGCCATATATAATCAGGCCTATCTATTTCTTGAACTATCCAACAACTCTCCCAGGTCATCAAACATATTCTTAAAATGCTCTGGAGTTATAAGACCCATAAAAAATTTTGCCTTTGAATAACATCTATTTAATAAGGAGAAAGACATCAATATACATATTTTCCATTACAGCTTAATACCATATGAAACTTAGTATTTTAATTTATCATCAAAAGAACACAGGATTCTAGTTACCAGCTGGAAAATTCGCAGTATAGACACAAAGCAACTGCAAGGCAATTTGCATCAGTGAATCCTCCATCAAAAGCCAAGGCCAGAGAGAGTGCAGGACTGGCACAAGGCGTGCTTCAAGAGCTGCCACCTGTTTTGGAAAGTAAACAAGGACAACTATTAGTCTGGACATACAAGTTGTCGCCTACAGATTAATTCATCTTCTTCAGCTCAGCAGTGCTCCACACTAGAAAGCCCTGATCAGGAGCCAGCCCAGTCTCTGGAAGGGTAGCTAGGATATATTAGTCAGAGAAAACTGTAGACAACAGTTTCTATAGCATGTAAAGTAGGAAGTAAACTATAAAAGGTCAGACATGGTCCACAGACAGATATTTGTCCTCAAGAAAATACTGATTGATTCTGCTTTTTTCTTCTCTTAATGTGTATATAGTATACATGAGGTGAAACAATTTTCTGAAAACAGCTCTTGTCTCCAAAGAGGCTGACCTTGGCCCAGACCAAGTTAACAACATGCCTTGAGATTATTTAAGACTATGTACTTAATTTGCTGTCCTATTGTATGTTTAACCTGTTTAAGCTTAACATGCCTATAAGAGAACATGCAACTACCCTTAATACGCTTTAGATTTCCCACACAATCAGCTTTGACAACCAAGGCTAAAAGTATAGCTTTAATCTTAAATTATATACTCTTCCATGCCCTGACCCATAATATGTGTGCACTGTGGCAATTATTTGCTGAAAACAGCCAATGGGTTGGCAGCAGCCTCAAAATAAACATCTGCCACAAAAATGGAAGCCACATATAGATAGATATAAATTGATGACATCAGTTTGTGGTTTTAAGTGCTGTTCTGGGTCATCTGTAAAAAGCTATGTTAGAGAGCTGTGTAAAAAAATACTCCATTCCTTGCCATACCTTGTTTTCTAGGCTGTTCAATAAGCATGAAGAAAAGTCTTATCAGACACACATACGCATCAGACAACAGACATGGGCACAGATTTAGACATATGTGCAGACCCACAAAACAGACAGATCACCCATTGGCCAGTAGCCACAAACCACAAACAGATGGAAGGCATGAACAGAGAAGTGTGTGTGTGTGTGTGTGTGTGTGTGTGTGTGTGTGTGTGTGTGTGTGTGTGTGTGCATGTATCAGAAGATAATGACTACCTTTGTGTAATTTGAGCAGATTCTTAAATAACTTAGTCTTTATTAAAATTAAAATCCGTTACCATTGGGACGATATTGTAGCTAAGATCCAGTTGCTTGCAGAAGTGCAGCAGTGTATATCTTTTTAAATTGTAAGGTAATTTCTATACACACGAGTGCACACGTACATAATGATACACACATTTCAGGGCACACAGAACCAAACAGGAGAATACCTGATAAGTCACCCAAGACACTTAATACTCTCTAAGTTTTGAAGTTGCTCGCAGTTGTCTTCCTCAGGCTGATCCCTCCCGCTGCTCACTCAGACCCATCCTAGCAACCAATGACTTTGCTCACTTACTTCAGAGACAGAAACAATTACGTATGGATTCTTTATCTATGCCCCATTCTACCCACACGAATGTGTTCTCTCATCCATATATCCTCCTCCTCTTCTGGGCAGTAAAAAACCAGTGATCCTCTTGTCAGAAGTTAATCTGAAACATGACTCCAGTCTCCTCGGCGGTTTTACCTTCCATTAGTTCTTTCCCCCCATCTTTACTAACTGTCCTTCATATGTTCATTACTCTGATTACATTAAGTAGTTTACACATTAGGAGAACCAAATATACTCATGTCATGCCACGATCAAGCTGTAGAAAGATCCATCTCACTGGTGACACTTCCACTTCTTGCATTGCATGCCCAGGTCCCATCAGCTGATTTCCTGTTCTGATGATTCATGGAGACCACTCCAACCTCTGTGGCTGCCAAGCCCTCCCACGCTGAGGCATTACTACAGGGCTCTTTGTCTTCGTTTTCCACCCTCTCTCTTTATCTCTCTAATCATTCTCCACATCCCACCGGCTTTCTTGATTTCTCTTCCATGGGTGCACACACTGATTACATACTCCTACAATGCCCAGCATGCATAGCTCCTCAGGCCCATACAAGCTTGGCTACAAGCAGTTCTCCACCCGGATGGCCAGGCTTACAGAGCACACACATGGCAGACCTGAGCATCAGGCTCCTCATCACTCACTCTGCGCTATCATACGTTCCTACATTGGTAACCAGGTGAACTAGAGTCAGGAAGCCAGTCTCTACTTCTCTCCTTTCATCTTAGCCCCCAGACTTACTTCCAGTACACCCCTTTACGGTCTCCCTGCCCAGTGAGGGCCTGCTCACGTTTGCCCAGCGTATCATAGTTCCTTCTCCTGAGCTCTGCCCACTGTTTGGTTTCGCTTCCTCACAGCCATGTGATCTTT
Source organism: Acomys russatus (assembly GCF_903995435.1). Taxonomy (NCBI): domain Eukaryota; kingdom Metazoa; phylum Chordata; class Mammalia; order Rodentia; family Muridae; genus Acomys; species Acomys russatus. The sequence goes on along the minus strand of NC_067156.1, from coordinate 73,950,432 downwards.
CCAATAGAAAAATTCCTTAATGTTACATATGCACATGCATAAGTCAGGGTGGGATGGCAGAGGGTGATTTAATGAGTTATTACCTTAGTAATCAATATGTAGTAATGAGGAAAAAATGAAGAAATTTTTATTAATTCATTCATATTACATCTCAATGGTTATCCCATCCCTTGTACCCTCCCATTCCTCCCTCCCTCCCACTTTCACCCCATTCCCCTCCACTATGACTGTGACTGGGGGGGACCTCCTCCCCCTGAATATGATGCTAGGGTATCACGTCTCTTCTTGGTAACCTGCTATCCTTCCTCTGAGTGCCACCAAGCCTCCCCCTCCAGGGGACGTGGTCAAATATGAGGCACCAGAGTACGTGTGAAAGTCAGTCCCCACTCTCCAATCAATGGTGGAGAATGTCCTGTCCATTGGCTAGATCTGACTAAAGACACTGAGCATTTCTTTAAGTGTTTCTCAGCCATTCAATATTCCTCTGTTGAGAATTCTCTGTTTAATTCTGAGCCCTATTTCTCAATTGGATTATTTGGTTTGGTGGTGTTTAATTTCTTGAGTTCTTTATATATTTTGGATATTAGACCTTTGTCAGATGTAGGGTTGGTGAAGATCTTTTCCCAGACTGTAGGCTGTCGCTTTGTTCTCTTGACAGTGTCTCCCGCCTTACCCAGAAGCCTCTCAGGCTCATGAGGTCCCATTTATTAATTGTTGACATTAAGGCCTGGGCCGTTGGTGTTCAGTTCAGGAAGTTGTCTCCTGTGCCAGTGTGTTCCAGGCTCTTCCCCACCTTTTCCTCTAACCTATTTAATCTCTCCGGTTTTATGTTGAAGTCTTTAATCCACTTGGACTTGAGTTTTGTGCATGGTGACAAATAGGGGTCTAATTGCATTTTCTACATGTAGACATCCAGTTAGACGAGCACCATTTGTTGACGATGCTATCATTTTTCCATTGAATACATTTGGCTTCTTTGTCAAAAATCAAGTGACCAAATGTGTGTAGATTCATCTCTGGGTCTTCAATTCAATTCCATTTATCAGCCAGCCTATTGCTGTGCCAGTACCATGCTGTTTTAATTACTGTTGCTCTATAGTACAGCTTGAGATCAGGTATGGAGATTCCTCCGGAGGATCTTTTATTGTATAGGATTGTTTTTGCTATTCTGGGTTTTTTGTTTCTCCATATGAAGTTGAGAATTGATCTTTCAATATCTTCAAAATATTTTGTAGGTATTTTGATAGGGATTGCATTGAATCTGTAAATTGCTTTTGGTAAGATGGCCATTTTTATTATGTTAATTCTCCCAGTCCGTGAACAAGAGAGATTCTTCCATCTTCTGATGTCATCTCCAATCTCTTTCTTCAGAGATTTAAAGTAAAAATGAAGAATTTTTATTCCACAGGATTATATTTATACTCAAGAGTAATGTACTGATATTTTTTGATTTATTCTTTACAACTCAGAAAAATAGAAACTGTGACTTAATGAAAATTTTTATTTTATAAATGGCTATTCAATACAAATGTAAAAAAATGACTAGAAGACGGGCTGATTATTTCATAAATCTTTATAGGTAGATGCCATCTGTCAAATCTTTTGGGTTATTTCCCAAGTAAGGTTTAATGGAATGAATAATAAGGACAGTACTTAGCACGAAAGAATCCTATGTTTAATAATAAATCTATTTTGAGGAAAACTCATGTACTAGGAATTATAAAATGCTGTCTTAAGTTACGGTTCTATTTCTATGAAGAGACACCATGACCAAGGCAACTCTTATAAAAGAAAGCAGTTAAATTGGGGCATGGTTTCAGTTTCAGATGCTGAGTCTGTGATCATCATAGTGGGCAACAGACAAGCATGGACTTGGAGAAGTAGCTAAGAGCATTACATCTTCATCTGCAGGCAGCAAGCAGAGAGACTGGGCTGCTGTGATTTGTTTTTTCTTTTTTCTTTCTTTCTTTCTTTCTTTTTTTTTTTTTTTTTTCTTTTTTTTGAAACCTCATCCCCACTTTCCACCCCCAGTGACACACTTCTTTTGACAAGGCCACACCTCCTTTTTTGAAATAACTGTTACCTGAAATTTTACTTAAGGTAGCTTAAATAATGCATGCTTACCATATTTCTTCAGATACAATATCCTTTTTCAAGTTTTACGACAAGAGCACAAAGCCAAGAAATTTAAAAACAAAAGAAAGAAATTTCTACAATTAATCTTACCATTTTTTTTTTTATGCTAAAGCTAATGCCTCAAAAGTGAGGTCATTCCAGATCAAGCAACTTCATGAGTTCAGAAGATTTTATGTCACACAATAGTACCATCACGATGGCTTAATTAGACAGAACCAGTACTTATAAAACAAACAAACAAAACAAAACAAAAGCACATGGCTTTCAAAGAGCACTGTGCAAAGGCCAGGGGAGACAGCAGATATGGAAGGAAGGGCTCGCTCAGGCTGAAATGACCATGCCGGGCAAAACAATATCTAGTCTGATGCAGGATGCATGCTTAACTTTTTTTATAATTATAAATACCATCAATTACTCCCTCTTAACAATCAGTTTTGACAAACACCTTTGAAAACCTCCACTTCATAAGACATATACAGCCATTTATTGCCTTCTAGTTCAAAAGCATCTAAATGCCTAACAATATAGAATAAAGGAGTTCAAGAAGTTACGTTTCAATCATAAAGTTCAAGCCTTGATATAAAAATGTAATCAGTGTTGAAGGACAACATGATTAAATGCATCTGGCTCTGGAATTTACTCTGAGCTTAAGAAGCAGTCAACTGCACATCTTGAACAGGAGACACACAGGATCCACTTTCCTTCCTGTACACACGTCACGTGACAGCTCAGCTACTCACCACCTTAAGCTGCTGCCCACAGTCTGAGGAGCTCTACTTACCTTACACTCTTCATTTTGATAAAGGCAGTTTCTTAGAAGCTGCATGGCAATGCTTAGCTCCTTAACAAAGCCGTCCTCCTGCGCAGACACAAAGAAATGATATAAAAGTTACTGGTCACTATTATGGCTAGCCACAGGTACTATATAGCTTCTATGCTATATTGTGTTCACATGAAGGCACAATTTATATACACAATATAGCAACTAAACGCTAGAATAAACCCCTGCAAATCATAGAAGGATATATACAGAATTTCTCAGATGTGAAGGCAAAATCTTGCCTCATCAATTGCAGGATTTTGTCACCGTGTTGTTATAAGTTATTTATTTATGAGATAATAAATTTAAAATGTATGAACTGTAACTAACATATAAACACATAATAAATTATAGTTCTTATAGATCCCATTCCCTAAAGAACTTAACACTTTTATTCATGTATCTTATTGTATAAAATGTTTTTGCAATGTATCATGTGAATGTATATATTTCTAACTACATAACAAGAATAAATAACATATAAACCTCACTTAAGAGTTTTCAAATGAGATTTAATCTCAATAATTTACCCGCCTCTACCTATATTCTAAGTCAAACACTGATTTCAACCTTGTGCTCATTGTAGGCATGAGAGCAATAGAGACTTGGTCACTCTATCCATGGAGAGCAATAGAGACATGGCCACTCTATCCATGGAGAGCAGTAGAGACATGGCCACTTTATCCATGTTCCTTTACAGCAGAATTCAGACCTTGAAGTCACCTTTTTTTTCAGTGCTGCTTTCCCAGGCCTTAGCAAATCCAGGTTCAGCTGTGCGTTGATGTGCTTCATCTGCTCCATGCAGTTCTCTATGAGATCAGCTGAAAGAAAAAGGCTGCAACCGTCAAGAGGCTAGTCCATTCCTGAGGACACTAAGGCTGCAAATACTTAAGTCACCGAAAACCTGTTTAAATATATTTGTGAAAGAATAGTGAATTAAAAGAGGAAAAAGAAAAAGAGCACAACAGTACCAAAGCCCATCTGTTTTCATTTCTTAATAACAGAGTTTCCAGGTCTACTTTATATTTTGCAGCCTGAATGCTTTAATTTAGTAGCAAATAATCACTTGAATGGATGAGCTTTGTGTTCCTATTATTTTCTTTCATCTCTCAGACTTGTATTCCCTGATGTCCACAAGAGAAATCATGACCCCTTAGTGTGAAAATTTATATAAAAATACTGTTCACTTGATATTGCTATCTTTACCATACCATAAAAACTACATGTGTGTTAGTAAAATGTCCTTGTATACTAATAATTATGAAGCCTGAAATTTCTTTATCAATATTCTCTACAGTAAAATTCATTATATGTGAATAGAAACACACAGTCTACAAGTATCATCTCTGTATTATTGACTGACTCCTTTTTCAGTGCTGGGGCTCAAATTCCAGGGTCCTGTATTCCCAGCCTGTCCTTTTTTTTTTTTTTTTTTTTTTTTAAATCAATGACTGCAAGGCTGCAGAGATTTCTTAGTGGTTAAGAGACTCTGAGCCCCAGCACCCGGCCTGTGAGGTCAAGCAGCTCACAGCAGCCTGTAACTCCAGCTCTAAGTGACCCAATGCCCTCTTCTGTCCTCCACAGGCCACTGTATTCACATGCACATAAACATATACATAAAATAAATCTTAAAAACAAATAAAAAGTAGAAGTAATGAATAATTACTGTGCTGCTGTGTGAAAAAACATCTTTTAAATGTCACTGAAGTTTTACTATACTTTCTTTCCATTTTAGCCTAAAAAATATCAAAATAAACAAACAGATTGGCCAGATGCCATATAAGTGTCCGATGTTGATGCTCACATCTCAAAGCGTGCGTCTGTGCTCCTCTACTGACTGCTAGAAGCGACATCAGCGCATTGGCGGCAACTCTTTTCAGGACATCTTTGGAAGATTTTCCTTCATAGCACTGCAAAGAGCACAGAGAAAGCTGATTAGAAGAAAAGTTCAATATAAAGTAAAACCTCTGTGAACCAAGGCATGTTTTAGACAAGAGATATTTCAAGTATTGTGTGAAATTAAAAAAAAACAAAACAAAACTGGAAGTTACCATATTATTACTAGCTACAAATGTTCTGCAAAGAAAAATGATATAAGATATTATTCATATGGAACAGAATTACTATCACTTTCAAAGTCTCATTATCTACGGGAGTGGTGATGGTGGTGGATTAATACACAGCAAGAAATTAAACAGTCACCAAGTGGTTGTGGGAGAACAAACTGTGGAGTAGAGACCAGCAGGACACAGGTGCAAGGAAGAAGAAAATAGTTCAAACAGGAAAAAGAGAGCAAGGTAGAGGGAGAAGGAAGAGGGATAAATAACACTAAGGATATTTGAATATGACAGAGGGATTCACATTATTTTATGTTTACCTAAAATTATACACAATATGTATAGACATAGACATATACTTTAAATGAAGTTATGACACAGGAAAATAATGGTGCCCCCCTCCCCAGGAGCCAGAGACTACCTAGTGAAAATCCCAAGCACAAGAAATCCCTCTTGAGCTGTTGGCCAGTGGAGTCCAAACAATACCTAACACAATATAGGCTATGCTGCTGTCCTTTGTTGTCCCCAGGATTTGAAGGTAAGACCCTATTGTACCTCAGTCAGAGGACTTTGAGAAACTGGGATGGAGCTGACCCAGAAGTCTCCTTCTCAAGGACTTCCTCTGATTGTGCCCTGAAGTGCTGTGCAAGTTGCTAAGAGAGAAAGGTGACATAGAGTCCTGTGACACCAAGAAACACAACACTGACTGGGCTAGACAGATACCCACAGAGGTGTAATAGTGGCACTTTCCTCTTGGGTGCAGCCAACCTTGTCTAACTGGACTTAAGGCTCTCAAAAGAAGTAAACCCAGGTCTGATACTGTAAACCTAGCCCATTACTTGTGGTTGGAGGGGTCATAGACTCAGGATGAGAACCTTCCATTACCAGTTTCCTATACTGATAACAACTCCAACTATATTCCAAATGTGTATCATCATACCCACAAAGAAGTGTAGCTTTCACCCCTTATTAAAGAAGGCTCATTGTTGCACATGTGAAAAATATTACCAAAATCTACTAATGGTCAAAATGTAGATAAAAAGTAGACTATGGGGTAGCCAGATTCACATGATACATCTGCAATGCAATCTCTACATCGAAGGCTCAAAAAGGGGCAGGGGATGGGTACGAAAGATTATAAGAGCCAGAGGTCCAGGATGCCTGTTGTTAATTAGAATCTCCTAGACATGACAGGAAAAATACACCCATGCACATGCAGCTGTATAGTTTCCTAAAGAAGACCAACATAATGACAATACCAGCTGAGACACCAACATGGATAACAGAAATTCCACATGGTAGATGAAGAGCTAGGTGGTAAAAGGTTGCTGAGAAAGTGAGAATCAGTTTCCTTCACAGATGAGCTTCCTAATAGCTTGTCTAAACTCAAGTGAGCAGCTCTGCACATGTGTGCACATAAAAAAGGCTAGATAATTTCAGTAGCTTATATGTGAATGTATGTACACACATAAACACACATATACATGCAGATAATACATACATATAAACATGCAATAATAATAAAGATTTCATGAATGGGGTCACAGGAAGAGTGGGAGAGCAGAGAGACAAAGGGAAGTAGTTATGCAGGTGCAATGCTTATTGATAATGGTCTCAAAAAAAAGACTATAAAAAACAACAAGAAAAAATCCCTATGATAGCGAATGCTGGCATCAATGTGAGAAAAGGGAAACACCCATTCACTACTGCTAGGACTGCTAACTCCTGCAGCCACTCCAGAACTGAGTGTGCAGGGTTCTCCGAAAGCCAAGAGCAGCTCTACCACAATGCCAGCTATACACTCTGAGGAATGTGCCCGCAGGATCTGATGTCCTCCTCCAAAGACACTTGTTCAACCACATGCACTGCTACTCTGTTCACAAAAGCCAGAAAAGGCAAATAGTCTAGATAACCGTCAACTGCTGAATGGGTAAGGACAATGTGCTATAATTAAACAATGGAATACTATCACCTGTTAAAAAAAAGGGAAAGTATAAAATTTACAGGTAAATAGATGGAGCTGAAAATAATCATTGAGTAAGATAATCCAGATCGCAGAAAGCCAAAGTCTACCTCATATGAGGATGTTAGCTTTGAATCTTTATCTTTTTTTTTTTTTTTTTGCTTTGAATCTTTAGATTTGTGTTTAAATTAGAGCACCCCCAAGAAGTCAGGAAACAAGGGGCTATGGCTGAGAGAATTTTGAAGATGGAGGAAATAAAATACAGGTAGAATGGGAAATAAGGAAGAAAGAAGGGTAAGTGGCTGGAGATGGGAGGACAGGTAAAGGAGGAGTATAGGGAGGACAGGTAAAGGAGGAGTATAGGGAGGGCAATTAAAGGAGGAGTATAGGGAGGACAGGTAAAGGAGGAGTATAGGGAGGACAGGTAAAGGAGGAGTATAGGGAGGGCAGGTAAAGGAGGAGTATAGGGAGGACAGGTAAAGGAGGAGTATAGGGAGGACAGGTAAAGGAGGAGTATAGGGAGGGCAGGTAAAGGAGGAGTATAGGGAGGACAGGTAAAGGAGGAGTATAGGGAGGACAGGTAAAGGAGGAGTACAGGGAGGACAGGTAAAGGAGGAGTACAGGGAGGACAGGTAAAGGAGGAGTATAGGGAGGGCAGGTAAAGGAGGAGTATAGGGAGGACAGGTAAAGGAGGAGTATAGGGAGGACAGGTAAAGGAGGAGTATAGGGAGGATAGGTAAAGGAGGAGTATAGGGAGGACAGGTAAAGGAGGAGTATAGGGAGGACAGGTAAAGGAGGAGTATAGGGAGGACAGGTAAAGGAGGAGTATAGGGCAGACAGGTAAAGGAGGAATATAGGGAGGGCAGGTAAAGGAGGAGTATAGGGAGGACAGGTAAAGGAGGAGTATAGGGAGGATAGGTAAAGGAGGAGTATAGGGAGGACAGGTAAAGGAGGAGTATAGGGAGGACAGGTAAAGGAGGAGTATAGGGCAGACAGGTAAAGGAGGAGTATAGGGCGGACAGGTAAAGGAGGAGTATAGGGAGGACAGGTAAAGGAGGAGTGTAGGGAGGACAGGTAAAGGAGGAGTATAGGGAGGACAGGTAAAGGAGGAGTATAGGGAGGACAGGTAAAGGAGGAGTATAGGGAGGACAGGTAAAGGAGGAGAGTATAAAGAGTAGGTAACTAACACTAAAGACTTTTGCTAAAAAGCCAAATGGAAACCTGATTCTGTAGATGCTTCCTTAAAAAAAGTGGACATATCTGTATGTACACAGACATGTATGTGAAGTTGGCCTATATGTACACAGACATGTATGTGGAGTTGGCCTATATGTACACACACATGTACATGGAGTTGGCCTATATGTACACAGACATGTATGTGGAGTTGGCCTATATGTACACACACACAGGTATGTGGAGTTGGCCTATATGTACACACACAGGTATGTGGAGTTGGCCTACATGTACACACACAGGTATGTGGAGTTGGCCTATATGTACACACACATGTACATGGAGTTGGCCTATATGTACACACACATGTACATGGAGTTGGCCTATATGTACACACACATGTACATGGAGTTGGCCTATATGTACACACACAGGTATGTGGTGTTGGCCTATAGCAGCAGCAACAATGTCACTACTAGACATCACAGACATGCCAGGGATGTAGTTCTTCATTTGGGGCTGTTGGTCAGTGAGGTGAAGACAATACAGCCTCAAGCATAGAGCACAGAGAAATACAGCTGGTACCCATCTGGAAGGCTCATCACCACTGCCTAGCTTCCGTAGTGCTGAGTGTGGAATGCATGCTACCAAGGAGAAATGTCATCATCAATCTTACAGACCTGTGAATCTTGTGGTCTACCATGGCCTACATTGCAGCAGATATACCCACTGGCCCAATAGTGGCCTGAATGACATAGGAGAAACCAAACCACTTTCTGGTTAAATTTAAGGCTCAGTCCAAGAGACAAAAGTTTTGCTTGGCACTGTTGATGGAGCCAGGATCCCAAGGCTAGCCCTAAGAGAGAGCCTACTGCTAGACAGAGAAACCCTGTCTTGAAAAACAAAAAAACAAACAACAAAACAAAACAAATAACAAAAATAATCTTACACATATTTATATTATACCTATGCACCATTTCAGTATGTATTCCCTACACATACGTAGTCATTTAGAAGATATTCTGGGACAAGACATTTTCATTAATTTCTGATATAACAATTTCCTAGGAGGTGAAAACATAAATAATGAAATGCTCTGATTTTGAATTTGAAGATCCGAATCATAATAATTAAATAATCTGTCTAAGGTCCACACATGATGCTCCTCAGAATATAGTTTCATAGAGACTTTAAGTATTCTTTTGAGGAATACCAGTTTTAGGATATTCCATACTCCTGATTATCTCCTGATAATTCAAAGATATAATTTACTTTACAAGCATGTATCACAAACCATAAACAGAGTAAAATACATATATCAATTGTAATAATAAGTTGCCAGTTAGTGAATTCTGATGATACTTTGGTTCACATATATTAGCCATGGGGTAAAAAATACTAAGTAGTCATAAATTTATAAGACCATCAATAACTGCCCTGCCTTACATTAGACTCACATTTTTAAAATGTATGCACAAAAGTCCTCTGTTCATTCCATCTTAAATCTACTCACTCATAGCCAGACGTGATGGCACACACCTGTCACCCCAGCACTCAGGGAGGCAGAGGCAGGTGGATACCTCTGAGTTCAAGGCCAGCCTGGGTCTACAAAGAGAATCCAGGACAGCCAGGGGTACACAGAGAAACCCTGTTTCAAGAAAGAAAGAAAGAAAGAAAGAAAGAAAGAAAGAAAGAAAGGAAGGAAGGAAGGAAGGGAAGAAAGGAAAAAAAGGCATAAAACAACCTACAACTTATTCCTTTCCATTTAACTGTGCATCCATATTTTGTTATTGATATGAACACTAAGAATATGATTAGGAAATGTCTTAAATAAATGGAGCCTGTATCCATACGCACACAGAATGAACAGATGACGGTAGACTTTGGAAGAACAGAGAAGAAACATGCTCATTAGTGAAGCCCTGACACCTACGGCTGAAGAATTCCTCTCTTTCTTTTGTCACAGTTGTAACGCCAACAGGTAACAAAATATGAGCTTTCTAAAAAAGTAACATTACAAACTTTTAAAGAAATAGAAGAGTAAGTCAAATGGAATTAATTCCTCTGACATGGCGTTTTCCCCAAATAGCTTACTATACGCTGGCTCACCTTTACTATGAATGAAACAGAACTTTGTTAGGAAAAAACATCCTCTGCTTGCCCTAGCTACAATTGTGCATTCCCCCAGGTCCAGCAGGACTGCTACAGGAAGAGGCCAGACTTCCTGGTCTCTGGTCTTCCCACAGAGGAGGGAAGGCAAAGGCGGCTGTGAGCCACCATGTGGGCACTGGAAGCTGAGGCCAGGTTCTTTGCCAGAACAGTAAGTGCTCTTACTCACTGAGCCAAATCAAATTCTCCAACCTGGCATCTAGTTCTTAACTGGGAAAAGCTGAGCCTGGACGTAAGGAAGGAGCTACTGGGAAGCTGTGGCCTCACCAGAACAAACAGCTCTTAGAGGAGACAAAGCTTCTGAAGCAAACAACTTCTGAGAAAGATGCCAAAACACAGGAGAGTCTGTCAGGATTCTTAGCCATACTGAGAAAGCAAGCAGATTCTGTAAGACAGAAAACAAATTCCCCCAAGGATCCCTATAAATCTTCCATGCATACTTTAGCTGGACCAAAGAGTGTCTCCTGTCTTTTTGTTGTTGCTTTTAATTAAATTTCTAGTAGCATACAAAGAAATGGACATTGTATACACTGTGACATTGTATACACACTGTTACGCCCTGCTACTCTCCTCTCTCCTTCTTGCTGGTCCTGTTCTACCTAGAAGTAGCATACTTTTCTGACTTTATGACATAAAAATTCTGTTATCTCTTCATTTTCCCCTCACTTCTACCTTTTTTTAAATCAGCCTTTTCTGCATTCCAACTTGGTCAAGGCTGATGCTAAAAAAAAATGTACAAGTAGTCATGCCATAAATATCTTCCTTAGGACAGCATTTATAAACCAAGAAGACAGAAAATCTCCACATTTGAAGCAACAAAGGGACTGCCACAAATCAGCAGATAGAACAACTGTGTAAATCACATCTAACTGATTTGAAAATACTTCACACCTACTTCTACCACCTTCCAGAGAAGGGAAGAAAATCATAAAATGGAAATTAAAAGACCCCACCCAGCTCTGCAGCAGAGTTTCATATGTCTGAGGCTGGCCTTGAACTCCTGATTCTTGGCCTCTACCTCATGAATGCGGGGATTACTCGTGTGTGTGTCACCATAGCCAACGTCTGTAGTTTTAGACATAGACCCAAGAGATTCATGTATGCCTATGCAAGCACTCTACCAACAAGCTACATCCTATGGTAAGCATGCCCCAGCCTGCAATGTCATGCTCAAACGGCTGAGACAGGAAGATCATAATTTCAAGGTTAGTCTAGGTTATAGGATGAGTTCAAGGCCAGCCTGGGCAACTTAGAATTTGCCTCAAAATAAAAGGCAAAACAAGGAGCTGGGGATAGAGTTTAATGATAGAAGGTGTCTAGCATGCAAGATGTCCCGGGTTCAGTCTCCAATGAAACAGAGATTGGGGGCGGGGACAGATACAGAGTGCTAGTAATACTTCTAATTGTAAAATACTTGTTAATCTATTTATGTTTCATATTATATTGTTTACTTATTCAAAATGAACATTAATTCTTTATTTAAAATGATTGAGAAAATTTTAAATGATAAATAATGATAGTTAATTCATTTAAGGATACATAAAGTAGAAAAAAATTTTAAAAATCAAATACCTGAAGAATTGTTTCACTAAGTCGCTCTGAAGATTTAGGACTTTCTTGAGTTCCATCAAGGAGTAATGCCACTGTTGGGGCACTTGTTGCGTCCTTGTCCTGGAGACGTCTCTTTTCTTCCTCAGCCAAGAGAACAGACAGGAAGTGCAGGCTGGCAGCACTCAGGGCAGGGCACTTGACTGACAAGCCCACACATCTGCACAGTGTGTCTAAAGGGAGAATGGTTTCAGAGGCAAATGTTTGAAAACTTCTTCAAAATTATGGAGGAAACTATTCAGGTTGGTTTTAGTAGTTAAGTGTATAGTGTTCTTATCTTTTAATGATGCAAAGCTCTCGATAGCACATGCAGAGGAAAAAACAGTTCTAAACCCAGTGTTGAGGCAACATGCTGAGTTAAGAAACCTAGTTTTTCATTATATAAATTTTCAATATATATACACGGGGATAATATGTGGATGACTACTTTGAGCTAATGTTAAAGTTTTGAGAATTTTTAACTTCTGAATTTTTATTTCAAAACTAAGAAAACGTTAGCCTGAGCTTGGAGGTATGCTGAGGTATGGCTCAGCAGTTGTCTAGCATGTATGTGACACACATAGAAATCTATTTTATATGATTTCTGAAAACATATTTAAAAAATAATTCTATAAAATGAATATTAAAGACTAAAAAATGTTGGATAAAAGTATTTATGTAAAGTCCTGCTATGTTATAGTTTACAAGACTATAAAAAAATCAAAACTCTCTTATTTAAAAACAATAACTTGCTTATTTTAATGGGAAATAGAAAATATAAAATAACTGTATTTTTTGTATTTCAGTGCTATAAAAAGTATCCTGGAAAAAGATAGTATCTTAGAATTTCCCACGTTGTGTAAGAGATTCCATGTATGTACATTTAACACAGAATGCAGACATAGCAAAAAAGAACTGACTTTTATTGGAACAAATATAAATCTATGTAATTATTTTATAATCTTAACATACACATTTTCATGTGTATAGTGGCATAGTGGGATTTATTGTAATTTTTCAAATCTGTGTTTCAGGGTAAAGGAGGCTCATCAGGAGTATTGAAAATTCTCAAGTCAAATACCCTGTAGTTCTTTCCAATACCATGCCATAACTACTCGAAGAAGTTATACATATAACAGAAAATAAAGATTATCTTATTTTTATTAGGTGAAAGACCCCAATCCTTCAAAGATCTTCTTACCAGTCACTGCCTCCCAGTGCTTGGCAAGAGCTGAAGTAATAGGAAGGAGAGACACAGCACCAGCTTTCCTCAGGAAGGTAGCCAGAAGGTCAAACAAATGTGTCCATGTGCGATAAAAGGCCAATACTAACTGTACATCTGTAAAGTTCATCAAAACACTTCAAGTTATTAGTAAGAAGAGAACTTTCAAAAATATACAACTTACCATTAATACTTTAGTGCACCTACAGAATGATGTATACACTTGCCAAAAAAAAAAAAAAATCATTATTTTTCTAGTTAAGAGTTTTTTTGTTTTGTTTTGTTTTGTTTCTGTTTTTCGAGACAGGGTTTCTCTGTGTAGCCTTGGCTGTCCTGGACTCACTTTGTAGACCAGGCTGGCCTCAAACTCACAGCGATCCGCCTGCCTCTGCCTCCCGAGTGCTGGGATTAAAGGCGTGCGCCACCACACCCGGCTTAATTAAGAGTTTTTATTACTGTGATAAAACACTATGACCAAAGCAAGTTGGGGATGAAAAGGGTAATCAGTTTACAGTGACACATCGCCATGCATCACTAAGGGAAGCCAGGACAGGAACTCAGAAAGGGTGGAACCTGGAGGCAGGAGCTGATGCAGAGGCCATGGAGGAGTGCTGCTTATCGGTTTAATCCTCATGGCTTGTTCAACCTACTTCATTATAGCACCCAGGACCACCTGCCCATGAATGGCACTGCCCACATGGGCTGGGCCCTCCACCCTCCACACCAATCATGCAGCAAGAAAACGCATCATAGACTTGCATGCAGACCAATCTAATGGGAATGTTCTCTCAATTGAGGTTTCTCTTACCAAATGACTCTAGCCTGCATAAAGCTGGCAGGAAAACTAGCCTGCACAATTATCCAAGTCACTACAATTAGCTTCTTTTTTCTACTACTTCTTAAAAGTATGTCCCTTTACCCTTCTCCAAAGTCACACAAGGCATACTTTCATTAGAATATGCTCAACAACAATCACAAAGTGTGATGCAACAAATATAAGCTACAATTTCAGAACTGCACAGTAGACATAGTATAAAACATGACATTGGCTACTTCTGTCAAACAAACTTATCCCCTCTAGCAGCTTGTGCAGAGATAAAAAGAAAAGTACAATATGCTAAGGTCAAGGCAGAAAAGAAAGAAAACTTTCTTTGAAGAGCCAAGCAGAGAATTATCCCACAAAGAAAACTATGCCACGAAGCGGATTGAGCTGCCTACAGGACCCCGTGGTAGAGAAGTGAGCCTCCCACAGTGAGGACGCTGTGCAAATGGGAGGTTCTCATCACACCTCTACTGTTCTGTCACCTTTCATCAAACTTCACGAACGCTAGAGACACTGTCCAGGTGTCCTCAGCACCAACGAGGAGCTTGGGGAGAGCATCTTCCGAGGACTCAAGGCACAACCAGCCCAAGTGCTCCTCAACTATTATGACACCAAAGTCACTAAGAAGTATCTTAGATGCTTCCTCATTGCCAATCTCATAAATACTTAATTCAAAGATACGCTGTGTACCCATACACTCATGTTCTGTATGCTTATTTGTGTTACCTCTTTAAAAAACTACATTAAAGTTTACTCTTTTTATTCAATAAAGGCTTAAGAATGGTGAAATGTTTAACTTGGAAGATAAATTTAAAATGCTATTAACATTGAAATTTATTACCATATTTACAGAATATTTTAGTTGAATTTCTTTGCTTATATATTATAAAGTATTTAATTACATATTTGAGCTAGCAAATCATATAAGTAAATGGTATATTTATAGACCTAAATATCTAATATATTTGTATATATTATAAATGTATAAAAATATAATAGAAGTGTAGCCAGTATATTAAAAATCATTCAAAACTTAGTTTCTAAGAAAACAATTTTAAAATACTTTCCTTAATGAACATTTATATTTTTGCAAGATTCAAGAAAATACCTCATTGCTAAATGTACCTCCAGATACTGCTGATCATTTTATCTTGCATACTTTCTATAACCATTCACAAGATTAATTTTTAAATGATAAAATATATAGGAAGAATAATACACACACACACATATATATACATATATACCCACAATAATTAGTCACACCACCTCTTGCCAAGTGACTACTAGATGAAGTGACTTGTCATCGTCATCATAATTTTGTAGTGCCTTGCACTTCTTCATGAACTCAGTGTCAGTGTTGGCCAAGCAATGGCCACAAAAAAACCAACATAAGAAATTATTAAATAAAAAGAATGTATGAGACATAATAGAGCTGTGTTAGACCACAGATCACTGTAATGTCTACTTTATGCCCTTCTCACAAGAGTCACTTTTTTTTATTATTGCTTAGACTAAAATCTAACCTACTAAACTTAATTAAATTATTGCTACAATGAAGATAATTTCTAAGCATGAAAATATTACAATTCAAACACAAAAGTAATTTTAACACGGATACGAACAGCGCTGAAGACTGGTGTTACTCTGGATCACGGCATCTTTCATTTTCACGCCTCAAAGGCAAAGCAACTCCATACAATTCAAACGATTTTAGGAAATGTTCATATTATATGGTAAATTGGCTCATACCTTTAACCGCCATTTGGCCTTAGCCACAAGCATAAAGAGAGTACTCTGTGCTCACTGCAGAGCATGTGTTTCATCGGACAGACGGAGGAGATGTTTGATCAATTTTTTTTTATCTGACTCATCTACCCTAAGTTTCTCCTGGAGCCACTTCAGATCATTCTAGCTACAAAACTCATGATCAAACCTCCCAAAATATTGGGAGTACAGAGGAGAAACAAAACAAAAACTTTCATGTGGCACAGAGCAAGATTTGCTCTCTTCTCATCTAAACTGTGACAATAAAACTTAGCTGAAGTCCCTTCTGCTGAAAAGATCATGCACTCTGGACACAGGACCTAGACTATCTGAGCTGGTCTGGCCTGGAAGCCTCCTGTCTGAGGACTACATTTCATGGTAGCAGCAGGTGCAATCTAGCTTCCAAAGAAGGGACGCAACTAAGAGTCCTAACTAGCTAAAACAGCTGCCTATGAACTGCGACAATGAGCGGCACGGCACAATAGCCCTAAGGTTGCAGTCATGGCACCTATTCCTTGGTGGTAACCAACTGCTCCCTAAGGAATTTCCTTCACAAGAAGGAAATGATGCCTACCTCGTACTATGACCCTAGCCAGCTCCAGAGGTAGTGAACTCATGGATCTCATAGGAAAAGCTACTCCCACTATCAGAATTCCATAACCCTAGCCAGCTCCAGGGGTAGTGAGTCATGGATCTCATAGGAAAAGCTACTCCCACTATCAGAATTCCATAACCCTAGCCAGCTCCAGGGGTAGTGAGTCATGGATCTCATAGGAAAAGCTACTCCCACTATCAGAATTCCATAACCCTAGCCAGCTCCAGAGGTAGTGAGTCATGGATCTCATAGGAAAAGCTCCTCCCACTATCAGAATTCCATAACCCTAGCCAGCTCCAGGGGTAGTGAGTCATGGACCTCATAGGAAAAGCTCCTCCCACTATCAGAATTCCATAACCCTAGCCAGCTCTAGGGGTAGTGAGTCATGGATCTCAGGGAGTTTCCATTATACTAGATTTCTTCCTGGCCTCCAAATTGTCCTCCAATTCCAGTGCATGTTTTATACATGCAGATAAAACAACCACACATAAAATGTATTTTAATTTAGATAGATAGACAGACAGACAGACAAATAGATGATAGATAGATAGACAGACAGACAGACAGACTTACCCGACACATCTTTGATGCATACAATGAGAACTCGAATGACATTAGTAATAAGAGGTTTCAGGAGCTCGTCCTGTATCACAAGGTCTGGCTCTACCAAGAGACAGGACTGTAAAAGCTGAGACAAAGAGGATAGGTATTCCAAGAGAAAGGAAGCCTGTGTGCAAAAGGAGATAAAAATAAGTAGATCTCATGAAAAACTTATCAATGGCATCATGGTATTTTACTCTTTGTGTGTTAAAAGAAATCATTTCTTAATAAAATACATTTAATAAACCCCAAAAAGCACTCATCAACCATTACGTGCTATAAGGCAAAGCATAGTTTCCAGTATTATAAGCATGTCAATAATGGTCACATTAGCACTATCAAGTGCACCACAAGTAAACAAAACAGTATTTTCAAAGCTGATTTCTAGATTTCATTTAAAGAAAGTCTATATTTTTAAAGTAGGTAACTTGTGGAACCAATATCCTAGAAGAAACAAAGAGGGTATTTAAAACCAAAATAAATCAGTTTGTAAAGAAAGATCTGATTACAAAAATATTCCTCAAAGTTCAAAACTACTGGAATAAAATACATCTAGTCTAATAGCCTAGCTATTATTATCAATAAAATGTATCTTTGCTTTCAGTTATTCTTCAGTTAAAACAAAATTTAAAAAACCCAATATTCTTATATATATATATTTTATTAATTTATCCATATTACATCTCAATTGTTATCCCATCTCTTGTGTCCTCCCATTCCTCCCTCCCTCCCTTTTCTCCCTTACTCCCCTCCCTTATGACTGTGTCTGAGGGGGACGTCCTCCCCTTGTATATGCTCATAGGGTATCAAGTCTTTTCTTAGTAGCCTGCTATCCTTCCTCTGAGTGCCACCAGGTCTCCCTATCTAGGGGACGTGGTCAAATATGGGGCACCAGAGTTCGTGTGACAGGACATTCTCCACAGTTGAGTGGAGAATGGGGACTGACTTTAAAACCCAATATTCTTAAATGCAAGCAAAAAATTAAATTCTCATGATGAACAATAAAACTATCTCTGGACTTTGTAGACCAGGCTGGCGTCAAACTCACAAAGATCCTCCTTTGTCTGCCTCCTGAGTGCTCGGATTAAAGGGATGCACCACCTGGAATTTTCTTAACACTAATACTATAATTAAAACATGGCAAATGTCCTTTCAAAACCTCTTGTTGGTAGATAGCAGTTAAAGAATAGAAGCAGCTCTTAGGTAGTACGTCCCTATGAGGGAACTTTAGTGAGCTACGCTGAGGTCAGTTTCTATGTCTAAAAGTAAAGCTTTTTCACTCACTGATGCCGTGAGAACACCATGAAGAGCTGGGGACTGGTCTTCACTCGTGGAGTTGTGCAAGCCTCCATGGTACATGGTCTCAGACCACCGAGAAATAGCCGTTCTCTTACTTACTCCTTGAGTATGAAATTCTTTTATAGAGTATGCTACCTCATTTTATATTACAGAAACGTATATGTGCCTCTACCCTTCACAAATTCCTTATACAGATGTGAAGTTCGATTTTCTTATTTCTGTAACACTTTTGCTGTTGTTTTCTGCTGTTAGGAGAGTCTCATGTAGTCTGGGTTGGCCTAACATTCACTCTACACGTGAGGTTGACCTTGAACTCCTAATCTCTTGCCTCCGTCTCCCAAGGGCTGGGATTACAAGTATGTACCACAAGACTCAGCTTTGTAAAGTCTTTTAATTTCTTCATCTTTTGCCCTATTAAAGTTATAGAAAATTTAATCTCTGGAAACTGGAAATATTATACAACATAAAGTCAGTGAGAAATGTGAGAGAAAGGATGAATTATTTCTATAATTTAGCCATTTAAGGTTAAATACTGATATCACTAATAAACATCTTTTTTTCTTTATGGCATTTTTTTTTTAAACAAAGCAACAACAATAAAAACCAAGAACTTGGGCTAGTATGCAGATATAAGTGAGTATATACCATTTGAGTCTTTCTGCTTCTGAGTTAATTCACTCATGATCATTTCTAGCTCAATCCATTTGTCCACAAATTTAGGGAATTCCTTGTTTTTAATAGCTGAGTAGTAGTCTATACTGTATATGTACCACAGTTTCTTTATCTATTCTTCTACTGAGGGACACTTAGGCTGTTTCCATGTTCTGGCTATTATGAATAAGGCTGCTCTTATATCTGCATACTAGCCCAAAGGGGCATGTCCCATGAAAGCCTTCACTTACCAGGAAACTGGGACAGAGGGGAGGACATCCTACTGGGACTCTAGATGAGAGAAGCATGGGAGAATAGCAAAGTAGAAGGATCCAGAGGGTCCTAGAAACCTACAAGTAGAACATTATGATAGGCAGATTTGGGCCCAGGGGTCCCACTCAAACTAAGGCACCAGCCAAGGACAATACAGGTGGTAAACTTTAAACCTCTACCCAGATCTAGCCAATGGGCAGAACATTCTCCACAGTTGAGTGGAGAGTGGGGTATGACTTTTACAGGTACTCTGGTGCCTCATATTTGTCTATGTCCCCTGGAGGGGGCGACCTGGTGGCACTCAGAGGAAGGACAGCAGGTTACCAAGAAGAGACTTGATACCCTATGAGCATATACAGGGGGAGGTAATCCCCCTCAGGAACAGTCATAGGGGAGGGGAATAAGGGGAAAATGGGAGGGAGGGAAGAATGGGAGGATACAAGGGATGGGCTAACCGTTGAGATGCAACAAGAATAAATTAATTAAAAATTAAAAAAAAAACAAGAACTTGTCAATCACACACCCCAACACACTTCTGCCTGCAGCTGACTGTACCCCGACCACCAGCACTCTGCACCGTCCTCTGCCTGTTTCCCTTTCCAGCCCATGCCTCTGCTCTGTCCTGGCGCTCTGGTAGTTTGGGGTTTTTTCCCCCCTGGTCATTCTGTAGCAACAGCTCCCCGTGACACACCCTTGTATCCAATGTCACTCGTCTTTTTTCCATACCATTTGTCACTACCTGGTAACATATTTCACATTTCATGTATGCTTCTATGTTTCTTCTGCACCTAATCCATAGATTCCTTATGGGCACAGATGTTTGCTTTCTATCAACAATAGCTATAGGAATCTGGTAAATATTGGAGAATTTCCTGCATTCTTGTGCAAGCAGCAATGGATGGACAAGCACTAATCCACGTACTGCAGGCAGCGCAGTGGTTCCACAGGGCACTCTGGAACCAACCTGCATGACCAGCTCTCCCTGCCCTGCTCTGCACTGTGGGAGATCCCCCAACCTCCCTTTGCTCTGTGACATGATGGAACTAGTGATACCTCGTGGTATTTAAGATCAGGTGAAACAGTTCTGGATCCTTGCTCTTTCTTGGACAGACCAACCACACTGTTATCCCAGAGGCCTTGCTATGCCCACAGGACCATCTTCCTCTCTTCAGGTCAAATATCATGATTGGGAAGGTTTTCCCTGGACACTCTAAGTAGATCAGCACTCTGTCTCAATCTCTGATATTGTCCCTTGCTTTATCTTTTCTTTTGAAATGCTTATCATCCATATATATATATATAACCTATTCTTCAAACAAAAGGTTAAAGGTCTTTGTTTTAATGACTTAGGGAAGACTGTAAACCAGAGGAAGTTATTCAGTGAGTGTCAGTTGTAGGAACAAACACCTAAGGAGAAAGGATATCCTGTGAATAAGCTAACTCAAATAAAATTAGTGCACTGGAAAGAACACATGCTTCAAAAATGCCTCGCAGAGTACTTCCAAGAAACTCCACATGCAGAGAGTGCAACAGAAAAGCGACTTCACTTACCACTCATCACCCCTCAACCACACACAATACACGTCCTGTTAAAATTTGGCCTTTAAATAAAACGTCTAGTAGGAATAATTATACTGGAAATTGCTAAGCATATTTTACATATAGAACCTAGGCAAGAACCCCAAATTTAGTGAATAGATGTGAAGAAAAAAATTAAAATTTATTTTGGTCACCTGGTTAAACATTTTTAGATTTTCGTCCTTTTTTTTTTTAAAGATAGGTGGTAGCACAGGTATTTAATCCCAGCACTTGGGAGGCAGAGGCAGGTGGATCTCTGTGAGTTCAAGGCCAGCTTGGTCTACAGAGTAAGGTCTACAAAGAGAAACCCTGCCTCAAAACAAATAAATAAATAAATAAAATAAGAAGGGAAAAAATAAAATATAAATGTTAGTCTAACAACTTCAACCTAGGTGAAAATAAAAGACATATCAGAGACAGTGTAAAATCATAGAAGTAGGCTATACCAATGTCCCATTATAAAGTAGTGCTCTGGGAAACGACAAAACATTTATAAATGATTAATGATGGAGTTAGAAAAAGTGTCCACTATTCTTATCTCCCATCTCAGTTTCTCTTATATTAAAATTTTAAGTAACCTAGTTCAAAAAGCAAACAATAGCACACATATACAAAGATTTCCATCTTCTTCTTGTGGTTGGATCTTCTTAGCAGAATTCGTTATTTGACCCTTAAGGCAATGAAGCCCATGACACAGGTGTGAGGCAGATCCAAGATGCTTACCTGAGCCTGCGTATGCTCAACAGCAGATGATAAAGTTAGTGGGGCCGTGAGTTCCTGGACGCATGTCTCTATGAGGGAGGCATCCACAGTGCTGTCAAGGATAAAGAACACCCCATAGATAGCTACTATGCTTCTTATTAAAGGCAAAACACAAATCTGAAGTTTTAATATAAACCTGAATATAAACACCCCATAGATAGTTACTATGCTTCTTATTAAAGGCAAAACACCATAATTTGAAGTGTCAATATAAACCTGCATATAAATAAAGAGAAAGGGCTTTTACAACTACATATTATATAAATAGTTCCATAGAGTATTTCAGAAAACAGAAAAGTATTGTTAGGTAAGTGTGAAAAACAAAGAATTCTAAAACGTGAAACTGCCATATTTAGCATCAGTTGTCAGTGTGGCGTACCTGAACACAAGAAACCACAATTGAGGAATTGTCTCTACCATACTGTCCTAGCGACATGTCTGTGAAGTGTGCTCTTAAACTGACGTTGATCTGCGTGGGCCCAGCCCACCGTGGGAGGTGCTATCCTTGAGGAGATGAACCTCTGTGGTAAGGCCATGATAAGCAGGAGGCGGCAAGCCAGTGAGCAGCACTGCTCCAAGCCCTCGGCTTCTGTTCCTGTCCCCAGGTTCCTGCCTGGGCTCAGCGCTTCTCTCATTGATGATGGCCTGAAACCTGTAGCCCAAATAAACCCTTTCCTCCTCTAGCTGCTTTTGGTCAGTGTTAATCACAGCAAACAGAAAACCTAGGACACAAACAAAGAATTCTTTTCCAATTCTGTCTTCACATGCCAGAAGAGAGAGAAAGCAGTATGATTTGGCAAAGAGAAAAAAAATATTTCAGACAGCAGTGTTCAAACGTGGAAGATGAGAACGTCAGATAAATGGACACATGCCTGTGGTTAAAAGAAGCGAGGGGCGGGGGTGATGCTCGGATAGAGCAGCTTGTGTCAGGAAGACCAGGGAAGTCACCTTTACCACCCACGAGAAGTCTCTGGACAGCAGCTTTCCTCACACTCACCCCTTTAAGCTGGGGCCAGCAATACCCTCTAGAGGACAACGTAACACCAAGCAAGGAATAAACTATACACTTAGGTCTGAACGCAATAGCCAAGGCTTGGCCACTGTGCTAAACACATCATCAGAAGGTCACTAACATTCGGAAAATGAAAATTTCAGTGACTCAAATTGTCTCTTTAAATTCTATCAGAGTATTCCTGACGGACATTTACATACAAATGAAATCCAACAGTGATTTCCAACCTGGGAACATTACTCTGATGTGACTGCGAGAGAAGCCTAACACTCCTTCATGTCCAGTGAAGAACAGCAAAGGGGATTATACTACATTCCTTGACTATTCTGGAAGGCACGTAAGGTTTAAAACCATCTCAATTTTTAAAATTAAAGAAAAATCTCTTTGGCCTTAACAATCAAGCTGAGAAGCTAATACAAGTACACGACAGAACAGAGCGAGGAGACAACAACAGCAACAAGTATGACGACAACTGTGGCGAAAGGAAAGGCCGGGGACAAGTGAGAATGTGCTGCCGGGCACACACGCGCCTGCATCTGTTACCCTCTACTCCCAGTTGTCTCTTACCTACAGAGACGCTCTATAAGATGGGCCTGTTGAAAAGCATTTGCAGTATCTCTTGGAGTAACTGCCAAAAGGTTGTCTAAAAGGCTACAGGTTGCTGACAGCAGAGATGGAGTGACAAACACATGGTGCTTGTGACTGGGGGCTGACAATGATGAGTCACGAGGTCGCACTGATCTGGCTTCACGCTGACCTGTTATTCATAAAGAGCAGAAAAAAGTTGTTCGGTTTCCTAGTGCTTATTAACAAAATTTACAAGTTCTCACAGCATAGGAGGTTCCTGGAGACGGCAAGGGTCGCAGTTGGCTAATTCTTATAACTGCTCAACTTAGCATTGACGCTACGGAGCTTGACTGCTCCTATTCTCAGCCCCCACCCCCACTCAGGATGTGATGTGAATATGCATGTATATGCACAGAAGCACCCGACATCAATTATAGATACACAAATGCACACGTACACAGACACATGCGTGCATCCTGAGACAGAGTAATGAGAGCCAAGGTTCGAACATCTTTTTTTCCTAAAATTCTAAGTGCCGGAATGTTTCCAACTTCCAAATACATGTGCATCCTTCAACACTTCCAGTGGGAACTCAGACAGCAATCTACAAACTACTTCTGTAGAGCAGCGAGCACACAGTCATGACAGAGGGAACCAAACCATAAAGAGGACTTCAGAGTAATGTTGGTAATTAGGTGTGGGCCAGTGGATCCCTGTGGAAAACCTGGTTGACAGGAACAAACATGGATTTTAGGTAAGGACCGTGGACCTTTCCGGGCTGAATCCAATGCGCCTCAGCATCTGTCCTTATCGCTCTTGGTCCTTGTTTATTCTTTTGAGAAAATACTTTTAATTAATTCCTACTTAAGAAAAAGCATGAGTACAGGAATTATAAGCTAAGCATTTTCTTATCTATCTACCTGCCCTGGAGCCTTTTATTTTATACATTGCTTGTGATTCATAGATACATGCTTCCTTAGTAATTTTTGAAAATGGAGTCACAGCCTGTAATCACTAGAGGACCATTACTAAAGTCAGGGAATATCACAGATCCAAGGGTACTAGTTAATATCTAACTGCAGGCCTTTTCTACATCTTGCCAGTCATCCTACAGATGTCCTAGAAAGCATAAGAAAAAAAAATGGATCTATTTGGAATATAATTTTGCATTTATTTAAAATGCCTCTGCTTTCTAAACTGAAAGAGTTTTTTGGTCTTGCTCTGTCTTTCCTGACCAAGACCATATTATGAGGAAACTTTCTGAGGTCTCGTCATGATCAGGTTCTTAGTGCACCTTATCATGGGATATGACTCTACTTTCCCACTATTGGAAATATTAGCTCTCACTGTTTAACTAAGACCTTGCTATGGTTAGGATGCGCATGTCCCGCACAGGCTCATGCTGTAAAACATCAACAACTGATGGCACCACCTGCAGTGGGTCTGGGAACTTTAGGACGTAGGACCTACTTAAGGGACAGAGGAGAAGGAAGGCTCCTGGTGAGATCTTGTTTATGGCCTCTTCCTGTTTCCCTCTCTTTTCACCTTCTGTCATGATGTGACCAGCTTCTGCCCCTCAGTCCACTTCAGTGTGCTGATGGAGTCGTGTGGCTGTGGGCTGAAGCTCTCAGCTTTCCTCCATGTACACTGCTCTTTCAGAGAATTTGCCTACAATGGCATAACATTACTGAAACAGGTGGCGCCTATTAAGTTCCTCAACAATAAAGTTATATTTTATTTTATGCTAAAATGGCTACCAAATGGTAATTCTCCAATGTTATCACTTTTATTTTAGTTAGCTTTCTAGCAGATGAAAGAGCATTTCCTTCTAATCACTTATTTATTTAATATAATTCAAGCATTCACAATCTGTGTACCATATTCATTTGGTTTGAATTATCCCAGGATACTTCTTTTCAATAGCAGTTCCATGTATTCCATAGTCTTTCCCATACATTCCATTAACTTCTGTTGGTCCAGATTCATGTTATTTTCTTTCTCATCTCATGGCCCCAAATCAAGCATTTGTTCCAGAGTTCTGATTGCACAAAAGGAAGAATCAGAATCAGGAACAAAGGCCTGGGCATACGTGTATGTATTACTATCAATGTGCATTTATGTGTGTGTGTGTACACGTATATATGTGTGTGTTATGCATGTATATGCATGTGTGCGTTTATACTTGGGCAGATACACATGCATCTATGAATAAAAAACAATTCATAGTGACAGCTCCAACTCTATTCTAACTTTACAGGGTCTATTAAACACCCTTAGTCCTTTAATGCTTCACTTATAAACAAAAAGCCTTTCATTGTCACTGTTTACTCACTCATTTGCTCAGTCTCATGTATATATGAAGAAGATTAAAGATTGCTAGCTGCAAAACGTAAAGCAGCCTCATGACTGAATGCTTGCCTGTACTTTCCTTTGCTTGTCATTAAGTCTGAGAGTGAGTTTATGAATTACTTACTAGATGATCTTGTTTGTATTCCACATTACTTTCACGTTTTGTCAGTTTAATTTTTTCCTTTTCACGTAGGGGTAGAGGACTGCACAATAAGCACTTTGCCCACCGAACCATCTCCCTAACCCAGTTGGATGCTTTCTTTATTTATCAATATTTTATGAGGAATTACTATGTGCCAGTTTTAGATATACTCCTTGATTTTTCAATAACTCAATAGAACTATTTTTCAATAGTTCATTATATAGGTAAATTTGAAACCACGTTCCTGCTTTTGGGGTATCTGGGTGGTTGATATATTTCCTAATTACAAATAATATTTCATTGACTAATCATGTCATATGTATTTTCATAGTTTTAGAGCTGAGCCATATGAAAATTCCTACCTATAAGATAAATGCATTTACAGATTCATTAGCTATTGCCAGGGTCCCTTCCAAAAAATGTCACACTAATTGCATTCCTTCTTATAATTTATAAAAGTGTTATTTGTCCATAGCCTGGCCAAGAGAATGCACTGCCAGTGTTTTTTAATCGTTGGCTATTTAATTTAATAGCTAAGACAGAGGGTGAGGGTCACGGTGTAACATCAGTTTGTACTTATCTGGTGATACGGGTCCTCCTGTCTTGTGCATGTCTGCCTCATGTCTCTGCTCACTTTACATTGGCTCAGCTCTTTTCCTTCTTAAGAATTACGAATGCTTTATATGCTTATATAGCACTTTCTGTAAGCTATGTTGCAAAGTCACATTAGTTTTGTCAAGTCGTCTCTTCACTTGATGGTGTTTTCTGCTACATAAGTTGCTTTTATTTATTATTATTATTATTATTATTATTATTATTATTATTATTATTATTATTATTAAATGTAAAATGTGTTCCTTTTCATTAAATTTTGACTTTCTGAGACAAAATTAGAAAGTCTTCCGTGTAGTTTTATGAGCATTCATTCATGTTTTCTTCTAGTATTTGTATAATTTCACTTTTCACTTTGTAAACTTCAATATAATTACAACTTAAAGCAGAGTTGGTTGCAGTTCGAATATAACGAGTAACATGTGCTGGCATTTGTAAAATACATTGCAGGGCTAAAGGATTTCGCATGTACCTAGCATGAGCACAGTCCTGGGTTCTGTCCACACCTGCAGAACATAAGTAAAATCATGTTGCAGCTTGCTCATGTGCATTCCTAGTAACGTAAAGATCCATACATTTTGTTTCAAGTGACTGCCAGCCTTACAGAATACATCTCAACTATAATCTCTTTACTTTCAAGTCACATGCTATTAAGTTTTTCCCAAAACAGGGTTTAAAAAATAGAATGAATTAAGATGCAATGTTTGTGGCTCAAATACTAAATATTGTTCAACTAATAAACACTTTAAATTTTTTAAAGA
Organism: Acomys russatus; assembly: GCF_903995435.1. Lineage (NCBI taxonomy): Eukaryota > Metazoa > Chordata > Mammalia > Rodentia > Muridae > Acomys > Acomys russatus. Next base: position 73,923,511 of record NC_067156.1, on the reverse strand, counting down.
GAATTAACTGTTTAGGGACATCTAAACCACTTCTTTCTTAAAGTATATACTGTGAGGGGTGCGTCTGAGTACAGATACCCAGAAACTGAAGTTGCAGGTAGCAGTGAGCAGCTCAGTGTGGAGTTGGGAACCTAATTTGGTCCCTCTGCAAGCGCAGTAGCACTCTTATCTTCTGAGCCATTTCTCTAGTCTCAAAATCTTTTTGATAATCAAATTCCCATTTATTACTTCATATTATTTGTTTTGTTAGTTTATAATTATTTATTCTAGATAATCCTAGCAGGTCTGCAATTTGCTTAATTAAAAATCTGGTCTCTAGATATTTACTTTAAAAACTGCCTGGACTTCCTGTATTTTCATTCCCCCTTCCCTACTCACCTCTCTTCCTATCTTATATTAAAGCAGACTATCTCCCTAAATATATATATATATATATATATACTAAATTGAGTGGGCTAAGGATGTGGGTCAATGGGTAAAGTGCCTGTCACCGAGCACAGGGGCTACAGTTGAGATGCTTACCACCCATGTAAAGGCTGGATATAGGAGCAAACATCTGCAATCCTAGTACTGCAGATCAGAGATGGGCAGGTCACTGGCCAACCAATGAGCTCCAGATTCAGAAAGTAATCTTGTCTACAAAAACAAGATGGAGAGGAGAAATGGGCATACGATGCCATCCTCTGCCCTGGAGCAAAAGTAACTGCTAGGTGCTGGAAGAGAGATAGTTTTCTTTAAGACTGTAGCCACTGATAAGCTAACCATGTTCAGTGGAGGAAAACAAATCCAAAAATGTTGGATAGCACACTTCATCTTGAAAAGTTTCACGATAGCAAATGCCTTTAATCCCAGCACTTGGGAAGCAGAGGCAGGCAGATAGATCTCTATGGATTAAAGGCCAGCCTGGTCTACAAAGGAAGCAGAGGTAGGCAGGTAGATCTCTATGGATAAAGGCCAGCCTGGTCTACAAAGGAAGTTCAAGACAGTCAGGGCCACACAGTGAGACCCCGTGTCAACCGTACAAAGGAACACAACATTTGGGGGATACGGCAGGGCGTGTAGATCTGGGAAGAGTTGAGAGAATAAGGTGAATATGCTCAAAACACGTACAAAACTCAAAATTCTCCAAGAACTAATAAAGAACGGATCAGCAACAGCCTTTGGCACTGTGGGGAATCCAGAGAAACATTCTGCATGCATGAGTCCCTGAATACAGAATGCAGGGCTGGCCTATCTCCAAAGAAAGGGAGAAAATTGGGCTCCAAGCTCTTTAAGGAAAAATGAAAGATGCTCAAAAACTTAACCCATGGAGCTCAAGTGGACATGGCACAAGGGACACATGAGGTTTCTATAAGACACTCAAGAGAACAATACTGTCCAGGTTAGGAAGTTTACAAGTGTTCTAGGAAACATTCATGAGGAAATAAATGTCAGTCACATTTCCTTCATCCTGAAGTAATGATGGAAAAGACCTTTGATTTGCAAATCTTTAGTTTACAGTTTTCTGTGCTGTTAAAAAAATTAACGGGAGGGTGATTAGGAAAGATTTCTAAAGTCAACCCCTGGGCTACACGCACGCATGTGCGCACACACACACACAGACACACATACATACCTTGAGTTACAAACTGGTCAAGCACAGTTTCAGGAATAAGTGTTGACGGCAGCAGGGTCTGAATCTCAGTGCTGCCCACCGAGGCAGCCACCTGTGAACCAGGCAGGGTATTTTACTCATTAATGCTGCAGTGTAGAAAATGAAACAAATAGCAGATATGCAAAATATCCTTCAGAAAGCAAGTTTTTAACTGAATTTTCTAGGTAACACAACCACAAAACACTTTAAATCTTGAGTTATAGTTTCCAGATAACAGCATTTTCTCTGATCTCTTATAGGAATTGTTACAATGTCATCCTAAGCCAGTAACTCAAAAAAGCCAAGTTTTGATTTGAAGCCTGATCATAATGTACGTTTCTGATATAAGCTGACAGGACTCTGGCAGGTCTTGCCCTTCTCCCCACTTCCCTCTGCTTTGCTCAAAGCCATTAGATGACATTCCTAAAGCTAGCCACCAAGCTTTACTCCCTGTTTTGGCTACTTCCTCCTCCTCCTGAGGCTTACTATTAAGGTCTAGCTACCCAACTATTGCAGTCCAGGAAACAAGAGCCTTCTAATTAACATGCCCACCTAAGTAACATTGGCTCACCTAATTAAAACGGGGTTTCCCACTTATAAATCTTAAAAGCCACCATTTCCTACCTGCCAGAACTGTCTCCTCTCCTTTGTCTTTTGGAACAAATATCCCTGGACCTCTCTTCCCTTCTCCTTCGCCCTCATCCTCTATCTCCTGTCTTTGTCTCTTAGTCCTTGATCCTCTTAGGCAAATAAGTCTCCTTTGTGTTGTGAGAACTTGGTCTGGGGGGTCCTGAGCCAATACTTTTTCTTTCATAAGCAACTTATGGTTCTCACTGTCAAAATGTTGGAAGACTTAAGATATATACTTCTTTATATATATATATATATATATATATATATATATACACTAAAGTTTATTGATTTTAGATTCTTACATTTCTCTGTGTGTGTGTGTGTGTGTGTGTGTGTGTGTGTGTGTGTGTGTGTGTGGTGTTTTGCCTCCATATATGTCTGTTTACCATCTGTGTGCCTGGTGAACATGGAACACAGAAGAAGGTGTTGGATCCCCAGGATATGAAATAAACTGAGCCTAAATCCTTCACAAGATCGACAAGTGCTATTAACTGCTGAGCCATTTCTCCAGCTCCCATTTTCTTTTATTTATAATAAAATAGTTTGTTTTTGATGTCTCAAATTATACACTTAAGTTTTAATAATGCCTATAAAAATCAGTGTAAATGCTGGAGGGATGGATGACTCAGAATTTAAAAGCACTTAATCTTCTTCAAGAGAACCCAAGTCCCTAGCACCCACACTGCTCACAACCACCTATAACTTCATGCCCCAGAGACCTAACATCCTGTCTCACATCTGCAGAGAGCATACATGTGGTGAACAGACAAACAAACATGCGAAAACAAACAAACCCTACACATAAAGTAGAGGAAAACTTGCAGATCTAGATTTTTTTTTAAATCAGTGAAGTATTAAAATTTTTTTATATTTTGCCTCATATCAGAAAAGAACTTTTTAAAAAAACGGCTTGGCGAAATGCTGACAATGTGTTTCAGCATAAATGTTTTAAAAAACATTAGACCTAGTAGAAATGCTGTACAAAGCAAACACAAATTCGCCAAGAGGGTCACAGATGGGCGGTGACCTCCTGAAATTGGATGTTCTCAGGCTCCTGAACTCTGCACTTCTTTGTGAAAGTGCCCTTTCTGGGAAGTAAGACACCTCTTTTTCTTGCCATCATTTTGTCTCCATGTAAATGCACAAAGGATCCATATCTGGGGAGGCCCGTGTCAGTGTGTACCCGTGACATAGGGCATCAACAGAACTGAGAAGTCAGCATTGTTGCTGATGCAATACCACCAGGTCATATGTGTACACTAGATGTACTTATTCCTAAAATGTACCACCTTTGACTTAAATTGATAACCATCAAAGCAAATATTAAAATTGTTTTCATTTATAGTTTCTAATAGTAATAAAGATATGAACTTGAAGAAATTCATAGCAATTACATCTATGTATACTTAATAAATGTCCCTTTCAACATTATGCAAGACATTATCTTTCCCGTTAGGTAACTATCATGGTTCTGATAATAGTAAGTGAGAAAATGCTGAAGCCAAAAAACAGAATTTAAGCACAAAAAGACATTTGAAGGAATGCTTCATGTAAATAAATCACTCATAGACAAGCACTAAATCCATTATTTTGTATTAAATTCAGATAATAAGAAAAGTAGCCTAACACTTGCTTATTTAAAAATATATTTGTACAGATAACAGTTGAGAGGCATGTAAAAAAAATTCTTGTCAAAGCAATCAAGATAATTACTATGGTTCTAGGAAAAATCAAACACCACGACTAATACCACAACCTCAGCAGCAGTTGAATAATAAATATACCTGCTCCTGTCAAAGCTCCTTTAGCTATTAAACAAAAAAAAGAGGACAAGATTAAGGAGACCTAAGCTTAAGAAAGATGCTTTAGAAGTATCTATTTGTTATGTTAGAATTTGCCTTATGTGGCTAAGGAAATCAAAGAGCTTCTTTGTGTGGCAATATGCCTCAAAAGTGGACTATGGGTGACCTATATTTCCACTGTTCTTTTTAAACATTTTCTTCAATTTAATATGTGGGGTATACTCCTTTTTTAATAAGCGAAAAAGAAAAAGAAAGAAAGAAAACATGTATTAAGCTGAACTGTTCCACTTCCATGAAAAAATATTAGTAAAACACATGTAAGAGATATTTAATTATATTTAATATTCTGTGCTGATCCAAAAATCTTCTCCTTTTGACTAAAAGTTCAAATAATAAGTGTTTGATCACCTAAGGGTTTTAACTGATGCATGCTACTGATTCACACAGAAAGACTTATTCTGGCCCTGGTTCCTCAAGACAATCGATTTGCTGTCAGCTGAGTCCATAACCCATAGTCTCAGTCTACAATTGGCAGGATAAACACTATTCAATAGGAAACCCTCACATGCATGTGTAGTGAGACAGAGCTATTGGGCTCCGTTTGAGAGCAGATACTTTCTTTTCCAGACTTTCCTGAACCCAATGAAAGCTTCAGCTAGATTAAGACTTCTGTCCACCCCCATGTGGAGGTGGTAGAAGATGGTTCACTTAAACACCATGCTTAGTCAGTCCTGCCTTCTTCCTAGTAAATAAGCCTCATTCTCACTCCTTCCCGCGTTAAGCAGGAAATCTAAGTGGGAGTCATAGGTCTATCCTCTTCCAACAATAAACCCACTTAATTCATTCATAATTTCCTTGGTTCATTAAAATGGTCTCAGTACAAAACTACAACTACGCATCTAGTCAAACTGCATGCATGCCAGAACAGGTGCAGGTGCAAGACAACACAAAAGTGTCAATTTTCTTACAACATTAATAGATTTAAAAAATGTTTCTGAAACTTGATTACATAGTTCTTAAGTATGAATTCTGTAGATGACATTGTGTCAAAATGTCAAAAGTTTAGATGCACCGAGTAGGCTTCTTCCTGATTTTCACATGTATTTGTGATATAGCCTGATATCTTCCATTGATGCTCCTTAGCAAGACAAGCTGAGTCCTCTTTGAGCGGATGGCATATGTGATTCTCGCCTTATTATCTGGCTTAAGTTACAGAAGACAATAGAGAAGAGACAGATTGTGGTACTTAAAACCACCATCTTAAAACTGACCTAACTTGTTGTTGTCACCATTGTTAAGAATCTAGGGAGGGGAAACAAGAGATGGTGATGAAGGCATACAGATTTTTAGATACAAAGCAAGTAAACTCTGAGGATCCAATATGTAGAGTGATGACTACAGTTAATAATAATGTGATTTTCTGTTGGCATAATGTTCTTGTGGACTGTGTACAGTTTGCCCTTGTTTATTCAAATGTTTATTTCTCTACCCCGCTATCTGGTTTCAATCTGGACATTGCATTGTGCTCTTTAGTCTAAGTATCTCCTGACTCAGGTTTGTGTAAACGTGGCACCATTTGCTCTGTGTTGCCGATGAAAACCAACTAGTCGACGCTAAGCAATAACAGAGAATAGGGTGGGACATCCTGGTGAGTGAGCAGAGAAAGAAAGAAGAGGATGGAACCACAAGGAGAAGGTCAGAAAACATCCAGGAAAAATTAACTAGGCCTAGCAGATAATTTAAAAGCAAATACAAACTGGGCGTGGTGGCACACGCCTTTAATCCCAGCACTCAGGAGGCAGAGGCAGGTGGAACCCTGTGAGTTCAAGGCTAGCCTGGTTTACAAAGCGAGTCCAGGGCAGCCAAGGCTACACAGAGAGACCCTGTGTCGCAAAACCAAAAAGGAATGAAAAAAAAAGCAAACATAATGTGGGAAATCTGAATGGGAGGAATCTATACTAGCATGGAAGTTTAGGATAGAGTAATTATTGGGCAGCATTGTGCTATAGGCTAATTAAATAGATCCTAGTCTCTGTGTAGTTATTTGGGTATACATTGCTTAAGGAGTAACCATTGATTTCACTAAAATAATAATTCAATACTAATTTCAATAATCTTTCAACAGTTTTCTTACATCATTTTTGTACACATTTGATAATTTGCTGACAATACACACTGTACACATACACATAGTGGTGGTGAGGGAAGGCTATCATAACCAATGTGACTCTAGTAGTCTTTTTATAATGTACACATATATCAAATCATATCCTAAATTTATTTATTTATTTATTTATTTATTTATTTATTGTATCCTAAATTTATACTTCATGAATTTCACCTCAATTAAGTTGGAAGAAAAAATGAGATTTGAAATTTTATTTATAATAACTGAAAACAATGATTCTTTTCTTACAGTGTTTTTGTACACATATTTGAAAGTATGAAAATTATGTTTCAGCATAAGATAAATAGCAACAGTTAAAAGCATTCCTTTGAAATAGCAGACAGAGAAAGGCAGAGACAGAGACAGAGAAACAGAGAGAGACAGAGAGAGACAGAGAGACAGAGAGGAGTCATGTTATATTAAAGAAACAACTCAATATAAGAAATAATGTTCAGTGGATATCCTTAGGAGGCCTTCCTTCCTTCCTTCCTTCCTTCCTTCCTTCCTTCCTAAGGGAGAAGTGGATCTATGAGTGGGCTTTTGAGGGAGGAAGAGTGGATCTGGGCAAGAAAAGAGGTGGAGGAGGGACTGGGGAGAGAAAGATGAACCCATATTCAGAAATTACTTCATCTGCATTGTGCTTTTTAAAACCAAAGGACTTCACTGGACACTTTAATTATTAAGATTAGCAAAAACAAAACCTGTGTGTTTTAGGGCTGCTCAGTGGCAGAGCACCTGGTTGCATGGTCAGTGCCCTGTAGGGCTGCTCAGTGGTAGAGCACCTGGTTGCATGGTCAGTGCCCTGTAGGGCTGCTCGGAAGCAGAGCACCTGGTTGCATGGTCAGTGCCCCGTAGGGCTGCTCAGTGGCACAGCACTTGGTTTCATGGTCAGTACCCTGGTTTACTCTTCACATGACAAGAGAACCTGAGTATTTTCTTTGTCAAAGCAACTATATTGTGCACCTCATGATATTATTCCATGAAAATCATTACTAGTGCTTAAATTGCTGTTTAATTTTTAAATATAAAGGGAAAATGATTTATAGGATACTAAATAGGATACATATCTAGCCACATTTGAAAAACATGGCAAAATATGAGATATAAAAACTTCAGTAAGAATGCGGAGTCCACGTGTTCATTTTTATAAATTGATACCCTTATGCCCAAGAGCAGAACAGCTTCATAATTTATTATCATAAATTTTAATAACTTACCTGCTTCTTATATTATATACAATCCAGTTGGAGTGATTTAAACTTCTTGGTGTAAGAAGTTTAAATCACTCCAACTGGATTGTATATAATATAAGAAGCAGAAATCTCAGAAACATCATTAAAGGATGAACCGGGGATGAGAGAAGATCTATGCATCTCTGACTAGAATGCCTACTCACAAGCAGAGACTAGCAGCACAACTGAGTTGTATTCCTCATGCTGCACTGCATATGACGGAAGAGTGTGCATGTCCCTGCATTTACCCTACCCTGCTCTCAATCAGCCTCATGACCTTGAGGTGCATGCCTAACTTTCAGTGTGAAAAGGGTACCACCACCACATAATGCAGACTGAACATCTTAGTCTATTTGCATAAAAAATGAGTAGCCAGGCATGGCAAACACAGAAAGCAGCAACAGAGAGAATTTTTTTCACTTCCAAATTGATCGTCCATTTCTTTAAGTATTAGCACTTTATAGTACTGACTATAAATCTATAGTAACTTAGCTTAAAAATATTAAGTGACAAGAAAATAAAGAGAAATATGAAATATTTTGAAAATGACATGCAAACGTGCATGCGTACATAATGTCTTACAGCATAAGTAGACTAAAGTGATGTCCTATTCCTATTAGCTATCACATTCATTCTAATGCTGCAAACTGAAATTATTATATTATAAAACAGAATGCAGATATCATTAACTATCAAGATTTAAGTTTTGCTAGTAAATATTAATTTTTATACTTCCCAAACTAACCAACCGTACATAGGCATACCTATGGCCTATGTTAACAATGCTTAAATAATACACGCCATTTGTATTTTCCTTCTTCCCAAAACACCAGACTTAGTTTTTGCATGACCTATAAATAGTTGAAATTTATTTAAAACAAGGATAGTTATTTCTTTTATACCCTTTTTTACTGAAGTCGTGTCACTGATGTCATATAGACGTCATCCAAGATTTTTAAGGCAAAGTATTTCTCCTATGAAGCCTCTTGATCCATTCCATACATATACTATTCCATGTACAGAACCATTTTTAATACCCAGACAAATGGCAGTGGTATTTTCCTAGTATCAGTTGTAATAGTCCATGCCATTTCACTATGCTGAATGAAAAGTTTTCACATGTTTATTTTTATAAAGCATATCTTACTCCTTTCACGCCCAAAGAAGGCTCAGCTTACAGTAAGCTGTATTTTGAATTCAAACTCCAAAATCTAACATCACACACTTTCTGAATGTTTTAATATATAACAATATGCAGTCATTTTCCAAACTAAGCTTTACAGTCTTAGCTAGTTTTAACTCTTGTGAGTACTGAACCTAAGACATATCTGAAGATATCAGCCACTTACATATGTGTATAGAAGTGTCAGAAGGAAGGACATGATCCTGCAAATGACCACTTCATAAACAAAAACAATATTCAATCATCCTTACAATGCAACCTGTTTGCACCTGGACTATTTAACACATATGACATTTGTGGTCAACAACCAGAGCCATCACCTCTGCATCTGCATGGCTGCTACTAGTTTGGGTAATGGGTCTTACTCTATCCCTCAATTTTTCATTTGTAACACAGTGGCAACAAGAATTATTCAGTGTTTTTTTCCTCCAAGACAATGATGGCTCATAAATTAAACTTTTCAAATATTTAAATGAACTAAAAATCAGACTTATTTAAATTTGTGTTACACATGAAGAATATGTTTTTGAAAATGAATCACATTTTCTGTGTTATTTATTCTGACAAAAGATCAAACAAATTTTAAAGCAATAGCAAACCAAGTCTTGGTCATAAAGCTGTGTTGCATTTGTGGTTTAACCATGCATAAATACCTATTTGAGGGCTGGAGAGATGGCTCAGAAGTTAAGAGCACTGTCTACTCTTCCAGAGGTCCTGAGTTCAATTCCTGACAACCACACGGTGGCTCACAACCATCTATAATAAGATCTGGTGCCTTCTTCTGGCAGGCAGGCACACATGCAGTCAGAACATTGTATACATAATAAATAAATAAATAAATAAATAAATAAATAAATAAATAAATCTTCAAAAAAAATAAATAAATACCTATTTGGTGAATTTTTGAGGGGAAAGAAATGGTTTCAGGAGGAAAAGTATGTTATATCTGTGACCCAGTTAAACAGAGACTACAGTGAGGTACTACTTATTTACTAGGACAATGCCTCAGGAAAACTAGGACACTGCTTACTCTACCTGCACTGTACACAATATAGAGGCCCAACACTTACAAGTGCTGAAGGGAAAAAAAAAAAGCCTGAACTGCCCCATCTGCCTGACGCTCCTGGGGCGCAGCCAGCAGAACCAGCAGAGCAGCAGCAGGGCAGAGCCAGCAGAGCCAGCAGAAGACTGCTGGACCACAGGAACATTCAGGTACCTAAGGCACAGCTATCAGAACTAACACCAAGGACAGCCACATGGCTCAAGGACAGCAAGGAACACCATCAACAAGAGCCAGGGCAATATGGCACCACAGAGCCCAGCTATCCTTCTACAGCAAGCGCTGGAGATCCTAACACAGCCAAAGGACAAGAGAGTGACCCAAACACCAACCTTACAAAGAAGATAAAGACCTTAAAGGAGGAATCAAATAAATCCTTTCAAGAAATAAAGGAAAACACAATTAAACAGGTGAAAGAAATGAATAAAACTGTTCAAGACCAGAAAATGGAAGTAGAAAACAAACAAACTATAAAAACGAACAAATTGAGAGAATCCTAGAGACAGAAAACCTAGAGAAAAGAACAGGAACAAAAGACACAAGCATCCCCAACAGATTATAAGAGATCAGGCATAGAAGATATGATAGTAGAAATTGATACATCAGTCAAGGAAAATGCTAAATCTAAAAAATTCCTGACACAGAACACCTAGGAAACCTGGGATACTATGAAAAAAAACCTAACCTAAGAATAATACAAATAGAAGAAGGCAAAGAGTCACAGCTCCAAGGACTAGAAAATATTTTCAACAAAATCGTACAAAAACCATTCCCCAACCCAAAGACAGAGATGCTTATAAACATACAAGATGCTAACAAAACACCCACTAGGTTGGACCAGAAAAGGAAATCTTCCCACCACTTAATAATCAAAACACTAAATGCACAGAACAAAGAAAGAATACTGAACATTGCAAAAGAAAAAAGGCCAAGAAACGTATAAAAGCAGACCTAACAGAATTACACTCGACTTTTCAACAGAGACTCTAAAACCTAGAAGGGCCTGGACAGATATATTGCAGACATTAAGAGACCACAGATGCCAACCTAGATTACTATACCCAACAAAGCTCTCAGTCACTGTAGATGGTGAAAACAAAATATTACAAGACAAAACCATATTTAAGCAATATCAATCCATAAGTCCATTCCTACAGAAAATACTAGAAGGAAAACTCCAACCCAAGGAGGTTATCTACATCCAAGAAAACAGAAGAAATAAATAATTCCATATCAGAATAAAACAAAAGTGAGGTGCGCGTGCGCACGTGCATACACACACACACACACACACACACACACACACACACACACACACACAAAACCAGCAATTTCAAAATAACAGGAATTAACAATCATTGGTCATTAATATCTCTCAACACCAATTTCCAATAAAAAGATACAGGCTAACAGAATGGATGCGAAAACAGGACCTATCATTCTGCTACGTACAAAAAACAAACCTCAAGAACAAAGATAAACATTACCTCAGAGTAAAGAGCTGGAAAAATGTTTTCCAAGCAAACAAACTCAAGGAACAAGCTGAAAGTAGCCATTCTAATATCGAATAAAACACACTTTCAACCAAAATTAATCACAAGAGATGGGAAGGACACTTCATACTCAACAAGGGAAAAGTCCACCAAGATAACATCTCAATTCTGAACAACTATACCCCAAATGCAAGGGTACCCACACTCATAAAAGAAAAATTACTACAGCTCAATTCACTCATAGAACTCTACACATTAGTAGTAGGAGACTTCAACACTCCTGTCTCACCAATGGACAGATCATCAAGATAGAAACTAAACAGAGAGACAATGAAACTAACAGACCTAATGAATCAAATGGACCTAACATATCTGCAGAACATTCCATCCGAACATAAAAGAATATACCTTCTTATCAGCACCTCATAAAACCTTCTCCAAAATTCACCGACCATATAGTTAGTCAAAAAGCAAGCCTCCAGAGATACAAGAAAATTAAAATAATACCTTGGATCAGACCACCATGGATTAAAGCTGGAACTTGATAACAGAAACAAGAGAAAGCCTACAAACTCATGGAAACTAAACAACTTTCTACACAACGACCACTGGGTCAGGGAAGAAATAAGAAAGAAATTAACGATGTCCTAAAATTCAATGAAAATGAAGGTACAACATGTTGAAACTTATGGGACACAATGAGGGCAGTGCTAAGAGAAAATTCATAGCACTAAGTGCCTTCAAAAAGAAATTGGAAAGATCTCATACTAGCAATTTAAAAGCATATCTGAAAGCTCTAGAACAAAAAGAAGGAAACACACCCAAGAGGAGTAGACAGCAGAAAATAATCAAACTCAGAGCTGAAATCAATAACTAAGAAACAAAGGAAACAATACAAAGAGCTGGTTCTTTGAGAAAATCAACAAGATAGACGGTCCCTTAGCTAAACTAACCAAAATGCAGAGACAGTATCCAAATTAACAAAATCAGAAATGAAAAGGGGGACATAACAATGGGCACTGACAAAATCCAAAGAATCATTAGGTCTTACTTCAAAAGCCTGTACCCGACAAACATGGAAAATCTAAATGAAATTAACAGTTTTCTTGATAGATTCTGGGTATACCAACCTCAGAAAGACAGACATGGTATGTATTCACTTATAAGTGAACATTAGCTATAATGTACAAGATAACCAATAACCATGCTAAACTGAAAGACTGAAAGATGCCAAGGAGGGCCCAAGGGAGGATGCTTGAATTGCACACAGAAGAGGAAAAAACAAAAACAAAAATGAAACAACAACAACAAAAAAAGCAAAACAAAAAAGCCCAGCTCTCTGAAGTAGATAAAGGGAGGGAGCTGCGTGGGAGATGGGTAGGGAAGGTAACAAGGCTGGTGACCAGGTGGGGGAGAGTGAAGGTGAGAGGGGCTAGGGGTTGGTAGGAGGGAGAGGACATGGAAAGAGAATGAAAACCTGTGGGGGAGCATCTCTGGGACAGAAGAGGCCCCCGGGAGTCTATGAGAGTGGTCCAGCTGAGATCCCTAACAGCAGAGGACATGGAGCCTGAACTAGCCACCTGAAAATAGACGGGACTTCCAGTGGAGGAAGGGGGTCACCAATCCACCCACAAAACCTTTGACCCAAACTTATTCTGGAGGAAGGTTGCAAATAATATCATCTAGGAAAGATACTGCTATTGTAATCACCAACTGACAGTAGATACAAATGCCCGCAGGGGGTCTGCATAAGAGTGGGACCACCAACAGTCAGGCAGGCATGAAGGATGACGTGGGGAGTACTGACCTTCACTACTCAACTTCTACTGTTAGAAACAGGACATGGGAGCCGTTGCCTTCAGTTCTATGCCCCCTGGTGACTCCATAACTAAACAGTCACAACAACCTTAGTTAAATTAAAAGGGTCATGAAATAAAAGCAACAGACATGAATCTGGGAAAGGGACTGGTAGGGAGGAAGAGAGCTTGATTGGGATATGAGGTCGATAAGAGAGGACAAGGAATGAGAACAACTAAATGCTTTATATTCATGTCTGAGATCGTTAAATAACAATCTTACTAAAAATAATTCCTAACCAATTATTTCATTAGCACATTTTATATATTATTTTTTATTAATAGTATATATGTGTATAAGTGTGGGCATGCACGTGCCATGGCACTTATGTGGAGATCAGAGGACAGCTCTTGACAGTTAGTTTTCCCCTCCCACTGTGAGATCCAAGGCTCAAACTCAGGTCATCAAGCTTGCACAGTCTCTGAGCCGCCTGGCCAGCCCACTATACAGCAAGCAACCAAGCACAAAGAAGTTAAGGACTGTTACGTCCACGATCTTGACATAATTTAGATACTGAAGGCCCCCAAGGCTCGTACTGAAGCCTGGTCCCCAGCCCACAGTGCTACAGGGAAGGGACAGCAGAGCCCTTAGGATGTAGGACTCGTGGGAGAACTTTAGATCACTGGGCACGCCCTGGACATGAAAATCACAGCTCCTTTCAGTGTCTTTTCTCAGTGTCCTTTTAAATTAAACTTTTCAAATATTTAAATAAACTAAAAATCTGTTTTATTTAAATTTGTGTTACACATGAAAACACTGTTTCTTCTCATGCTGTCAGGAGATGAGCAGCCTTCCTGTATCACACAGTGCACATCCATGGGAATATGCTGTATAATCACAGGCCCAAAGCAGCAACAGGGAAGACCGTGGTCTGAAACCTCACAAACTACAAAACAAAACAGGCCTCTCTTCCTTTTAGGTTGAATATTTTGAGTATTTTGCAATCAATACACAGCTAAGCACATAAAGGTACTTCCATTTAAATAAGGATCATAGTAAATTCAGTTCTTCCAAAGCTAGTCTCAGAAATCTAGTGCTTTAAGCTATGGTATTTATATGTTAATATAAACCAAAAACTATAAATTTGATTTTTCTTTCTGTACCAAGGTCTTCCTACATATGACAAATCTAATAACACAAAATAGCTAACACACAGAGATTATCATTTACATAGTAACCCCTTCAACAAAGAATTAAAGAGTTTACAGCTTGTCTTAGGGGTCCAACCTCTAATTTCCTTCCAATGCTCCCGTGCTAAAGGCTTTCTCCCCAGTGCAGCCCTTCTGAGGTGAGGCCCTTGAGAGACAGTAAAATCTCAAGGGCTCTGATTTCGTCAATGGATTAACACATTCAAAGTTTCATAGTTTAGTTAATCATGGGTGGGCTGACGGAAACTTTAAGAGTTATGGTCTTGTTAGAGGAAGCAGACGAGGGATGTCTTTGAAGGATACATTTGACCCCAGTGCCTCCTCTGGATACCAGGAGGTGAACACACGTGCTGCACCAAATGCTTCCCTGTATGATGCTCTGCCTCCCTACAGACAGGCCTAGAAACAATGAAGCCACGTCACCAATGCTCGGCTCTCTGAGACTGTGAACTTCAATACACCGTTCATACCTGCGGCTGATTTTCACAGCATCTAGTCACAGGACTAAAAGTTTACTAGCAGGGTTTTGCTACAGTCTTGTGAAAACTGGGTCATTTGAGGAAACTCACTTTGAAGCATATACTGATGTTGTCCTACTGATTTTTCAATTGAACCAATTAATACAACTCATTTTGACATTGAATCATAATATTTCTCTTGCTGAATGAAAGATACTTGCTGAACTAAGATCCATAAAAATATCTTTATATTTAAGCTTGGAAAGTATGACATCTAGTGGGAACAGGGTAGTTATCTTACTTTCCACTTTAAGGTCTAGTTTAGCATTACATACAGCTCCTTTTTTCTTTTTAATCTAAGAAAGAAAAAAAAAAGAGGGAAAAGGAAAAAGGACAACATAGGAAGTAAATCTGATTAATGTCTATATAAATGTTATCATATATATATATACATATACAGATTATACATTTAAACTTCTAAAACCAGAGGCACCAAACCTTTTCTTTCCTAATAGATTGTACAGCACAGTCATTATCAGCAAGCACTTGAAAAGTTAATATGTTTCACAATTTAGAAGAAGTACCTTTCATATGCTTTGGCAAAAATGAGGACCAGCATTTGCTATTAGGAATAAAGCCACATATGCAAAAATAAGGACACGTAAGTACACACAGATTTCCACTACTTGAGATGCCAGCCCTGCCTCTCACTGTGCTCTTAGGTGGAAAAGCAAAAAGATGTCTACCACACACAGAAAACAGAACATAGTGCACAGAATATTTTACGTAAATGCAGAGCAGGAATCTTTTCAGAATGCACTTTCTAAAACCATTATAATCCTAACGTTAAACTTATACCCAATATTTCTCACTATTATGCAAATTCAAATTTATTCAGAGACTCAAAATGAAACACTTCTGTGTCCTTCTCAATTACCATTGTTTCTGAGGTGGAAAGAGAGCTTGGCTCATGATCCTGAACAGATGTCCCGGAGGGAGCCCTCCAAAACTTGAATGAGTCGTCTAAACCTGTGACAACAGAGAACAGTTAATATAACAACTAACAGAACACATACTCCTTAAGGAAACCCACCATAAACTAACGGATGCGGACTTTGATTGTGCTCAAGAATCACTCAGAGGCTGTTGGTGCAGTTCCCCAAGAGCATCCGTTCCAGGGATTCTCGCACCTGCAGCAGAGGGAAACTGTAAATGCACACTTCTGGGGGACACCCAGACGACAGCAATGCAGACGGGCTTAAGAGCCATGTCAGGAGTGACAGCGACTCGCAAAGTCAGAACAACTCAACAACTCACTTTTCTAATAAAGATGTCACTTCTAAAGGTCAAGAGCTTCATCAAATGCTACTTCCAATCCCTTCAAAAAGGGAATAGAAATGTGAATTATGAATTTAAATAAATATAAATTCACATTTAAGCAATTAAAAGCAATGCAATTTCATGATTTCGGTTTACTCATCATATGTGTGTGTGTGTGTATACATATATGTGTATATACATGTGTGTGTGTGTGTATACATATATGTGTATATATGTGTGTGTGTGTATACATATATGTGTATATATATATGTGTGTGTGTGTGTGTGTGTATATATACACCTGCATATGTGTGTGTGTATACATATATGTATATATATGTGTGTGTGTGTGTGTATATACACCTGCATATGTATATTTGCATACAGATATAAAAGCAAATCTTATTTATAGTTACACACACATATACACTTATTAGATAGTGAATAAATGTATATATTTTGAGAGGCTTTGTACTTTTATTGAACCTTCTGTGTTAGGTTAAGATTATAAAACACTATACTTAAATATTAATTTTGAAATTTAAACAATTTATGTTAAATAGATATTCATTTTTATAAGATCTAAGTAGGGTTTATGCATTAATATGTAATATGTAATTATTAGAAAATAAATCCAAAATTATCTACCAAGAAAAGCAAAAAGGTCTCAGCAAAATGTTCTGATAATTCAAGATATACCAAAAATAAGTAGATTTTTAAGACTTTTAGTTAGAAAATAACTCATTCATAAGAAAGGTAGGGGGAAAGACTATAGAATATCAAGGGATAAATATTCCGAAAGAGTCTAAGCTTTTACTAGGGAAAAAAAAGCTATAAACTTTACTGAAGGTCATAAAATAACTTATAAAACATTAATAAGATGCCAAACATGGTTGCCATGAAGAATTTATAACACAGCATAATGTTTGAGCAATGTTTAGAGAAACAGAGACTAAGAAAAACTGTGCATAAAATATATAAAATAAACATCACATAGCAAAAAATGATGGTAAGAATAAAACATATCAAGGGTATTCTCAGAGTTGTAGGACTAGAGATATTTTTTTCCTGTGTACCTTTTATTATTTTCCAAATGTTCTTGAGTAAACACATGTGTTTTTGCATGTGTAGATGGTAGGTATGATTGGGAGGTCAGAGTTTGGTGTCTTCCGTAATTGCTTTTATTACTTTATATGTTAAGGTAGGGTCTTTCTCATGAACACAAAGCTTGTCACGCTGACTAACCTGGTTAGGCACTGGCTCTGGGCGTTACAGGCCACTCTGTACACCTTACCTTGCATGTCTTTGGGCGTTGAGGATCCAAACTTCAGTCTGCCCACTTGTTTTAATCACTTAGTCATCTCCCAGACCCCTCAACATCATTTAAAAGAAGTTACATTTGTAATAATCATTATAATAATGATAATGATAATAATAAAGGTAATGTACTTGCCATTTAAATCACTGTATTCTGAAGTTTCAGTAAAAGCAGAAAAATTAAAATCAAACATATATCTTCCTACATAACAATGTTTCACCATCTGAGTCAAATGTTCATAGAAATGGCAGTGATATAAAAGGGCCTGAAGTGCAGGTCTTCCTACAAGTGACAGGCCAGAATCCTCATCGTGCACACAGGGGCCCTGTGGGGAAGACAGAAGAAAGAAACTGATTTAGCAAACCATTGCTTTGTTCTCTCTGCATCTCACTGCTAAGGCAAATGTGTCCCAGCTCCTACCACAGTCCTTCTAGTATGGCTGCTTACACTAGAACAGAAAGTACTTCACTTCTCTGCTGCTTAAATTTCCTCTGACAGAAGGCTGATTAACTCTACCTCCTAACCGGTCAATTCATAAAAATGCTTCTATGAAATGATCATTCTCAACCAAGTAATTACACGCTTAAGCACAAATACAATAATAGTGTCTTTAAACCAACCCACAATAGCATAAGAATTATAAATACCTGAAATAATGTAGTCGAAGTAATAGTTTAATAGTAAATAATAGTAATAATTTTAAAATACTTCTACTTATCAGTGAGTTGGCAAAAATAAACAATTTAAGTATAGACATCTAGAAGATACAACAGGAGAATGGCATCAGAAGGCTATGCTTAGTCATCATGGTCAATTACAAGCAATGTGATTTCTCATTTATTTATAAATTATTCTGTGACTGAAAACTCAGTGCCTCATCTCTGGTAGGTGAGTGCTCTATCACTACTGCCCCAATGTGGTCCTTTAATGCATGACTTTACTAAACTATGGTGGGTGAGTTATCTGTCAAAAAAAAAATCAAATAGTCAACTTTACTGTCACCACTATAAAATGTTTAAAGCAAATTATAATATGTTTAACTGCACATGATAAAGACAAGAAACATGCAACAACTCCAAAACATCACAAGCCAACACCTTTGTCACTCAGAAAGAATTAACAAGCTAAATGATAACTGTGGTTTTGTTAAGACAGGCTAGGGGTATAGTTCAGCAATAAGGCACTCACCTACCACAGAAAGCCCTGAGTTTGATCCCTAGAAGTAAAAACAAAAAAATACAACAAACATCTCTCAAAGCTTAACTCTAACTTAATCCAGCTACTTAACAAAACTCAGTCAATAAAACAAAATCACCAGAGTAATATAAAGTTATTTTTCTAAATATATTTTCTAAGGATGGTTAATTTTACTTTGCATTTACTAATCAGGTAAAATTATTTAATTCATTTTATTAATTATGTCTATGTAATTGCCTTCTCTATCATAGTCAGAATGCTAAATTCATAAATATTTACTGAGAACAGGTAAAGAAATGTATGTTGTATAAATCATGACAACAGCAAAAATAACTATTCAGAGCTCTTCAAAAACTGTCTGCTGAGTCCTTAGCCCATCAAAGGCCTATTGGATGGATGGTGGAGCAGCTGTTAGGAAGATCGGCTACAGACCTCCATCTTCTGAGGCCCTGCTTTTCTATCTTTAAAAGCAGTGGTAAAGTGAGAAGTGAGAAATGTTGTCTATAACAATTCTAGCAAGTATTCTCTGAATTATAAAATAACAAATATAATCTAACCAAATCATACTCATTATTTTTAAAACAAATTCTTAAACATTATTTTTCTAATCTTTTTAAGAAGATAAACTCAGGGTTAGGGTTCAAGTAACGAGCTTAACGAGTGAACAGTGAGAAAAAAAATTAAGATAAAATTCTAGAAAACCACAAATAAAATATGATGGAAGTCAGGTGTAGTGACACACACCTGTAATCCCAGCACTTGGGAGGCAGAGGCAGGTGGATCACTGTGAGTTCGAGGCCAGTCTGATCTACCAATTAGTCCAGGACAGCCAGGGCTACACAGAGAAACCCTGTCTCGAAAAACCAAAACCAAACCAAAACAAAAAGATTAAAAAAAAAAAAAAATGATGGTAAGTAAAAGATGAGAGATAAACAAGAAAACAAAGTGTCAACAGCCCTAGGTTATAACCTGCCTTTCTAATGGCTGGTCCCATAATTAGACGGGGTAAAATTCTTAGGAAGAATGGTGTTCAACCTAGTACATAGCTAAAGTACCACTCTAGTAAAGCTTTAAAGGTAGTTTAAAATACGCTAGAACTTACAAAGGTAGGTAAGAATATGATCATTTTAGGGGTGAGTACCAGGAAAGGGGGAGCCTAACAAGAGAGGAAAGAAAATAGAAAATTTTGAGCTATAACATGGACTTTCAATGCAGGAAAAATAAACAGGATTTCCAAAAGGGGGGAAAAAAGCCACATAAATTCCTTTGTTTCAATTCTGTGCACTAAGGAATTCTGCCCCTGAGCCCTGGATGGGTCAGCCATGAGGTGGATAAGGGGTTTTTAGCCAGAGACCACTTCATGTCTCTAGTGAAGTAGTGATTTTCAACGTCCAGAATCAATCTGTGGACAAAAGCCTGGTAACAATGCAAACATCACCAAACCCCACAAAGCAACAGTTTAAAGAATCACTGCATGAAAACGTTTTAAAAGATACATTTTTATGTGGCTCTCTCTGTGTTTGGGTGCCTCTCTATATGTGTTCATGTCCTGTATGTGGGGTACCCACAGAGGCCAGAAGAGTAGTGGATCCCTTGGAACAGGAGATATAGGCAGGTGTGTGCTGCCTGATGCTGGTGCTGGGAACTGAACTCACGTCCTCTGGAAGAGCAAGAAGTGCTTTAAACTGCTAGGCCATCTCTCCAGCCTCTTAAAACCACTTTTAATATTTCAAAGGAAAGTTGCATGAACGGTAATTCATGTGAATTAGACACCATTATTTTTAGCTGACCCTATTCTCCACATGCCAAAGTTTCTCAGTGGTGATGGCATGTAATCGGCAATGCGGCCATGCCCAGCATATGCACAAAGGCCTGATGCAGGCTTCCCACTGAAGACACAGGATTCAATAGCCTGGTCAACAGAGACTTACACTAGCTTGGCTCCACAGAGGCAACTGTAATCGCTCTCTTTTGGTACTGTGAGGAAGTCCACATGATCTAATGGCTTATCTCAAGATGTCTGTGTCATTACCACCCTTGTCCTCAACAGGTGAACTGAGCCCTGGACCTGATGGATCACCAGCTGAATTTCAGGGAATACTCAGCACAGCAGTGCATAAAGAAAAAGCAACTCATAAGTCACCAGGTGCCAATTATAAACATAATTGCAAAGAAAGGTGCAGATTAATTATCTCAGAACTCTGCAATTAACTTGAAAATACAGTTCTGCATGAAAAAAATTAGAATGTTAATTGTAAGACATATATTTTACTCCTGTAGTCACTGTGCAAATAGACTAGAAGCCAAGAATTACATATAAGAAGAATAAAAAATGGAATTACTTTGGTAACATATAAAAGTACTATAATATAATCTAAAGACTATAAAAACATGATCCTAAAAATATTAAAAATTCATAAAAGCACATGAATTATGACCACCATTAAGATGAGTTCAACAAGAAATGTTTTGTGAAATATTGAAAGTGCTCATGATGTATACAGTAAAAGATGAAAATATGTGTATTGACTATACAAACATGAAGCAGAAATATGAATAACTTATAACTAATAATATACACTAATAAGTGCTTCTATTGATCAAAAACATACACACAAAGACTAGCACATGCACAGACACAGAAGCAAGAGAAGTCGAGAACAGGGAGCACATCCAGACGCCAGACTTCATTTCTAAACATGGCTCGTAGGGTTGGAGAGGTAGCTTGTTTGGTAGAGTATTTGACTAGCATACACAAGGCCCTGGCACCATGTAACCTGGAAATGCTAGGTAGTATAGGCCTGTAGACCAGAAGGCCATCCGCAGTTACATAAGGAGTTTGAGATTAGCCTAGGTTAGAGACCCTTCCTCAAAATAGAAAATATTAAAAAACAAAACCAAAACCAAAAAAACGCCCATATTAGCAATACATGTGTACATACTGCTTCTCCTTTAAAACTTTTTACATGTGTGTGAGTGTTTTGCCTGCATATATGATTGGGCGCTACATGCATGTCTGACCCCTACAGAGGCCAAAAGACATCAGATCCCCTAAAACGGAAGTTACAGGTGGTCGTGAGGTGCCTTGTGTATACTGGGAATCTAACCTGGGTTCTCTGGAAAAGCAAGAAGTGCTCTTAATTGCTGAGCCATCTCTCCAGCCCCATACATACTATCATTAGAAAGTAATCAGAGCCCTTTGAGCAAATACCTGATTCTAGGCTGAGGCCAGAAAACTAAAGGACAACACTTTTCTTCACCAGAAAGTAAGCTTAATGTTCCAACTTTCCAAAGACAAGTCTAAAGGACAAAAGAGTCATCATCAAGGACAGTCTTAGCCAAAGCTAGAATAATCTGATCAACTAAACAAAGAGACAGAGGTGGCAATCTGAGAAACAAACTAAGAGCCCAGGAGTCTATACTAAAGCGAATAAATAAGTGAACAAGGTAGTAGCAGTGAAAAACAGGAACGCGCTAGAGTTGAATGTAGTGAATATAGAAAGAAATGACATAACTACAAAACCATTAGTAAAGGTCATATAATTATTTCAGATAACATTGACAAAGTCTCAAAATGTTTCGTAACAATAAAAATAATGGAGAAATAGGCAATCACCAAGAAATCAATTAATATAACCAAAATAATAGAAAAAAGATAAATCTGAGTACATCATTTCTATGTGTTTTATGAAAAGACTGAAGAATACAAATTTAATCATAAGGAAACAGGTAAAACTAACAGAAAGACATTACAGAATCTGAAGAGCATGCGTCCTTCAAAAAGATTATAGATGTAAAAGAATTAGAAACACATTCAGATGAAAATAACTAGATGAAAAATGTATTCTAAGTTGGATCCAAGATTGGATTTCCTTTCTCCATAAACAAAAGAAAGGAAATGATCCAGAAGATAGATGTCGGCTAGGTGGTGTGTCAGGTGCCCTGAAATCTGCCTTTCAGTAGCTTATTTTGATTTGGTTAACTAGTAAATAAACCTTGTATTTATATAAGGTTCTTGGTAGAATTGCATAACATGCTATAAAAACTATTATTATCATGTAAGAGAATGTCCTTGTTTTTAAGAAATTCATCCTTCAGAATTAAGGGGGAAAGGAACAGTGTGCTTGTGATTCACAGAAAGTACAAAACTTTAAAAGAGACCAGAAAATCAGTTTTGTTTCTGTGATAGACACCATGACCTTAAACAACTTGAGAAAGAGAAGGTGTATGTGGCTTATGGGTTATATAGTCCATTCTGGAGCGAAGCTAAATTCTAGTCACAAACTGAAACAAAGACCATGAAACCATGAGGGAACAGCACCTACTGGCTTAATTCCTGCTCTTCCTCACCTTGCTTCCTTCTATAACCCTGCCCATCTATCCACAGTGGCTTGGCCCTCCTCTATCATTTAGCAATCAAAAAATGGGCCCCACTCCCATATACATTTATTCATATTCTCTCTCTCTCTCTCTCTCTCTCTCTCTCTCTCTCTCTCTCTCTCTCTCTCTCTCTCTCTCTCTCTCTCTCTCTCTCCCCCCCTTTCCCTCTCTCCTTCTCCCTCTCCTTTCTCTCCCTCTCTCTGTCTATCATCTATCTATCTATCTATCTATCTATCTATCTATCTATCTATCTATCATCTATCTGGTTTTTCAAGACAGGGTTTCTCTTGTAGTCCTGGCTGTCCTAGATTTGCTTTGTAGACCAGGTTGCCTCGCACTCACAGAGCTCTACCTGCCTCTGCCTCCCAAGTGCTGCAGTTAAAGGCGTGCGCCACCACACCCAGCTTACACATACACTCTCAAGCTATCCTAATGGAGGTAATCCCTTCACTTGAGGCTCCTTCTTCCTAGGTGTGTCAAGTTGACAATCAATAAAGAAACTGTGGTACATTTACACAATACTACTCAGCTATTACAAAGAATTCTTGAAATTTGCAGGCAAATGGACAGAACTAGAAAAAAATCATCCTGACTGAGGTAAGCCGGACCCAGAAAGACATGCATGGTTTATACTTACTTGTAAGTGGATATTAGCCCAACATAGATGTCCTCTGGGAGGCTGCCCCAGTGGAGGAACAGGACAGAGACTGGGTCTAGAAGCTGGACTCTGGGCAGAGCACTGAGAGTTGTATCGAAGAGTTGGGGGATGGAAGGACCCAGAGGAGGCAGGCACAGTCAAGGCTGGCAGCACCAGCCAAGGACAATGCATGCAGAGAACCTAGACTCCTGTAGCCAGTGTACGACTCGTTCTCCACGTAGGGGGAGGGCTGCTACTGAGCCTCGGACATGCACTCTGGTGCCCACAATTTGATCACTGCCCCTTGGCAGGATGGCCTTGCAGGCACACAGAGGAAAGGATTCAGGCTATCCTGATGAGACCTGATGGGCTATGGCCAGACAGTGGGGTAGGAGGGCCAGCCCTGTCAGAGGTCTAGGGGAGAGGAATAGGTCAGAAGAGGGAGGGAGGATGGGAACAGGAAGACAAGAACGAGGGGATAACATTTTAGATATAATGTGAATAAATTATAAAAATAAAGATAAAAATATTTTTACAAAGAGCAACCATGACACAGACAAGTTAAACCACATATGAAAAATAACACTGGGAAATTTGAGTGAAGAAGTATGCCTGTGCCAATTCAAAGGCCTCTTGTAAATGTAGAAAACAAAGTGAGAACAAGTGTATTACCCTCACAAACTAGTAATAATCTGGTATATTGAAACACATAATAACTCCTTTATACTATTATATTCGTTTCAAGGGAAGAACAACTCTATCATTACAAAAATTATGCATAAGCCACTAGTAGAATACATAAAACGTTGTAAAATGCCTGTCTTTCCCTAAATCAGGTCATTAGCTCCACATCAGTAAATTTGGTCACTGAATACCCCCAATATGCAAGCACCAAGCAAATGCCATAGGCATGGACATAAGCACACACACACACACACACACACACACACACACACACACACACGAGAGAGAGAGAGAGAGAGAGAGAGAGAGAGAGAGAGAGAGAGAGAGAGAGAGAGAGAATCTATTTTTGACCATTAAATTTCTAGTCATAATCCAGTCTAAGGTTAGTTGTAAACATTGCAGGGACTGGGAATGCTAGTCTTCAAAGTAAACCCAACAACCAAACCAGCCACAACCAGCTGGGCTGTGGCTCACTAGTGGACAGGCACTGCGTGGCTAGAACCACAATATAATTTCCAGTGCTTCAACACTGATTCTGTTTTCTTTCCTGAGAAACATAGCCTTGATAGCTGCTGGGAATAAAGGCGAGCCGTTATAAACATCATTCTTAAGAGAAATGCCCTAATTTTGAAAGAGCTACAGTATGTGAAGATTTCTACACCAAGAAGTGAGCTCTCATCCTCAGCAGGGCTGGCTCCCTAGCCTTTAAGGGAAGGTGGTACGGGCGTTCACTGGAGGCCAAGGAAAGTAGTGTTCACATATGCTGTTCCTCTGTTCCTCTTCCATCTCTAGCATATTTCTCTGTATCTATACAGAAAATGGGAGATATTATGATACAAAAGAAAGACTTCCCTTACATAAGGCTAATAATGAAAGTTGTGCTTTACGTACTACTAAATCAGAAATCCTAAAGCAATGCCAATTTCCTATCCAGTGGAAACTGTTACAGCGCATTTCAAAACATCAAACCTACCTGTGGTAGAGTACCTGCTGCCCAGCATAAGCAAGGCCTTGGTTCAGTCCCCAGAACCGTAAGTCCTGATTCAGCATGAAGTACTGGGGCAATGGCAGCGGGTGGGGTGGGGTGGGGTGGGGTGGTGGGGTGCGGTCCCTTCTCTGAGAAGAATGGGAGAGGGGAAAGGGTGAAGAGGGCAAGAGGGTGGGGCTGGGAGGAGAGGAGAAAGGGCGCTTCAATCAGGATGGAAAGTGAATAAATAAATAACTTAATTAATTAAAGAAAAATAATAAACTATGGCCCCAACCTTCAAAATCAAACATTCTAGATAAAAAGGCAAATTTTATTGGTAAGAAATGAGGCAAGGAAGTAAAAGTAATATGTGGTAAAGAATCCAATTTAATGGTAAAAACAAAATACTAGGGTCTTTCAGAAATTAAAGACTTTAGAACCATTTTCAGAGGATAGCAGGAAGACTCCGAGGGTAAAAGGACCTGCTGTGTAAGCCTGATGACCTGAGCTCCACCCCTGCACCTCATAAAAGAAGGAGGAAAAAACAGACTTCACAGACCTGCTTCCGACCTCTCGGCCTGCACTATGGTGCACACATACACCCACACACATGTGTGCATGCACACATTCACAATGCACACACACACACACACACACACACAGACATACATATGCACACACAAGAACACATACACACAAACACACAGACATAAACACGTGCACACAGACACACATGTTTGCACATACAGACACAAACACAGACACAAAGTCACACACACTCACATACACACAGACACACAGATACACACCAACACACACACACACACACACACACACACGGGCTAGAGATGAATTATGGCAGCAGCACTGCTAATTGGCTTTGTAAAGACTGAAGAAGTGAACACCCCAGGAAGTAACTGCCAGCCGGATCGGGCATCAGGTGACACACTGAAATCTGCCTTTCTGAATCAGCTTGATTCAGTAACTATTAGTTCATATTCTGAGGGAAACTTAAAAATAAACATTTGTAGAGGATCTAGAGAAATAGACATAACATTCTCATAGGCATACAATTAAGATGAAGATAAAATGATAGCAAATACAATTCATACCTACAATGACATCATTCTTTTTTTCTACAAATTATCTACTTAAATGTTAACTAATGACTTGACATTCATTATTTTTAAAAATCTAATATAAGGAAATAGAGATAATTCATGGCCCCAACTATATGCTAACTCGGGAAAAGAAAAAATTTAATATGATTGCATTTTTTAAATACAACCGACCTTATTATTAAATTGCAGAGCCAATTTAATGATGTGGACAAAAAAAAAAAAAGAAGACTCTCCATACTCACAGCAAGGGTTTCCCACTGACTAACCATATGGCTTCATCACACTACTCCAAACCTTTGTGCTAAAACTTCTAAAGTATATATATGTATTCTAAATATATATATTAAATAAGAGAAACATTCACAACAGCAACCATTAATACATGTGCAGTTAAGACACATGAAGCTTCTAGAAAAGTACTTAGTGTATATCAAGCTAAGCATTACTAATCCTAAAAGCATAGAGTTTTTTCCTTACAATTTTATTGTTTTTTTAATGTCCTATCAGGCTGGGTATGGTGGCACATGCCTTTAATCCCAGCTCTGGGACGTAGAGAAAGGCAGATCTCTGTTGAGTTTGAGGTCAACCGATCTGCACAGTGAGTTCCAGGCTGGCCAAGCTCGATGGTATGTTCTTATCTCAAAACAAGCAGACAAACAAATAAATAAAAACAAAGGTTTATTGGAGGTTGGAGAGATTGAGACTTATTTGAGGCTCAGTGACTAAGAGCACTTTTCAGTCTTCAGGGGACCCAGGTTTGAGTCACTGTGCCTATAAGGTGAGTCATGCTGCTGTAGCTCCAGCTCCAAGGGATGTGACTCTCCTTTCTTTCTTTCGTTTCGTGGGCACCAGGCATGCACGTGGTGCACACATATGAAGGCAAAACAGTCATACACGTAAAATAAGCAAGCCTTAATTTTTTTAATTTTATTAATTTGTTCATATTACATCTCAATTGTTAGCCCTTCCCCTGTCTCCCCCATTCTTCCCTCCCTCCCACTTCCCCCCTTCTCCTCTCCCCTATGTCTGTGATTGAAGTAGACCTCCTCCCCCTATATATGCTCTTAGAATATCGAGTCTCTTCTTGGTAATTTGCTATCCTTCCTCTGAGTGCCACCAGGTCTCCCCATCCGGGGGACATGGTCAGAAAAGGGACACCAGAGTTCGTGTGAGTCAGATCTCACTCTCTCCTCAACGGTGGAGAATATCATGTTCGTCGGTTAGGTCTTGCTAGGGGTTCGAAGCTTACTGCCTATATTCTCCTTGGCTGGTGCCTTAGTTTGAGGAGGACCCCAGGACCCAGCTCTGCCTGTCATAAAGTTCTTCTTGTAGGTTTCCAGGACCCTGTGGTTCCTACTATTTCCCCCATTCTTCCATGCTACTCTTGCCTAAAGTCTCAATAGGATGTCCTCTCTTCTGACCCACTTTCTTGGTAAGTAAAGTTTTTCATGATATGTATTCCTTGGACTAGTGTTTTGATATAAGTGAGTATATAACATTTGTCTCTTTTTGCTTCTGGGTGAACTCACTCATTTATTTCTAGATCAATCCATTTGTCCACAAATTTTGGGAATTCCTTGTTTTTAATGCGAGTAGTATTCCATCGTGTAAATGTACCACAGTTTCTTAGTCCATTCTTCTACTGAGGGACATTTAGGCTGTTTCCATGTTCTGGCTATTATGTATAAAGCAGCTATGAACATGGTTGAGCATATGTCCCTGTGTGTGGTAGGGCATTTTCTGGGTATATTCCAAGGAGTGGAATAGCTGGGTCTTGAGGAAGCCCTATTCTCATTTTTCTGAGAAAGCGCCAGATAGCTTTCCAAAGTGGTTGTACTAGTTTGCATTCCCACCAGCAATGAAGGAGTGTTCCTCTCTCTCCACATCCTCGCCAACATGTGGTGTCATTTGAGTTTTTGATCTTAGCCATTCTGATGGGTGTAAGATGGAATCTCAGTGTCATTTTGGCAAATCTTAATTTTTTAATTAAATTATTATTATGTGAGTATAGGGTCACATGTGCCACACCATGTGTGTGGAGGTTAGAGGACAACTCTGTAGTCAGTTCGCTCCTTTCTCCTGCTGGGCCACTTCACAGCCCCGGAGAATGTTTATCTGTGAGCAAGCAGCAGACAGTTACCACCCTCTAATTGAGAAATGTCTGAATAGGATGTCCTCCCCTCTGTCCCAGTTTCCTGGTAAGTGAAGGCTTTCGTGGGACATGCCCCTTGGGCTAGTATGCAGATATAAGTGAGTATATACCATTTGAGTCTTTCTTCTTCTGGGTTAACTCACTCATTATGATCATTTCTAGATCAATCCATTTATCCACAAATTTCGGGAATTCCTTGTTTTTAATAGCTGAGTAGTATTCCATAGTGTAAATGTACCACAGTTTCTTTGTCCATTCTTCTACTGAGGGACATGAATAAGGGGAAAATGGGAGGGAGGGAACAATGGGAGGATACAAGGGATGGGATAACCATTGAGATGTAACAAAAATAAATTAATAAAAAATTAAAAAAAAAAAAAGAAAGAAATGTCTGCTGCCGTACAACATAGTTTTTAAGTAATAAAGTCCAGCCATTTGGTCTCAACAAGAGACTGGTTCTTATACTCTCACAAATACCAAACTCTGTGCAGAGAAATTAATCCCTATATAAGCAGAGTGATGTTTTTTATTATCTATACGTATTCGGCTGACTACGTCTCTTACAATAACTGGAATGACATTGTATGTATTTGTCATGCTGTAAGGAAAATGTCTGTAATTATTCAGTTCAATTACTTTTTGTTGAATATTTTCGACCCCTGGTTGCTTAAATCCACAAATATGAAACCCACAGACACAAAAGACTAGTTGCACACACATGCTGAAAATTAAAAAATTAATTAACATAAAATATCTGCTAGAATGATAACTGTTTATTCCCACCTGCCAAGTATAATTATTTTTAACTTCTGAAGGCATCGGAATTACAAGGAGATTCTGAAGAATAAATGCAGCCTGAAAATTAAAAACACAAAATGTCAATACTGCCATCTTGTTGTCATCTCTGAAATAACCAATTGCTGTAATTAAATATAGAGGCCACAGCAGGCTACAAGATCTCATAACCTCATTTCTTCTTAGCTGATGACTGAATTATGTAATGAGCAAACTAAGAAATTACTTCATAAGAAAATGCTTTACTATTTAAAAATTTAGTTGATGCAAAATTGACTAGTATAAGAGATTCTAGAAGCATTTAAGAAATGTACATGCTGTCTTCAAATTCGTTTCTAGGGTATACACACAGATAGCAAACATCTGCCTTTTCCTTCTTCAATTTCCTTCTCTTTCATACAAAGCTTCCTAATAATCTTAAAGCACAAATGTCCAGTTCTACCTACCAGACCATAAGGTGACAGAATGACATAATCATATGAACATAAGAACTGATTTTCATTTAGTGAAAGATTTTCTGCAATTGTACTAAGAGAATAGTAGAATGGGAGAAGTTCTAAGAGAAAACCTTCCATCCGTCTGCACTGGAAGTGAATTTAAAAAGTTTAAAATTAAACCGGGCACAGTAGCACATGCCTATAGTCCCAGCACTTGGAGAGGGATAGGTAGGGGTACCACTGTGAGGTCGTGGACAGCCTGGTCTACAAAGCAAGTACAAGACAGCCAAGGCTACAGAGAAACCCTGACTCTAAAACAAACAAACAAACCAAAAAAAAACAAAAAACAAAAAACAAAAAAAACCCAACGTTTAAAATTAATGAAAAAAAAAAAATGA
>NC_067156.1:73796404-73892940 GCF_903995435.1 Acomys russatus | reverse complement strand
TGAGCATCTACTTCCAAAGCAATTGTCAGGACATTTCAAACAATGTTTAAACTTTCTTTTCTTATTTTCATATATCATTATATTTCACATTAGTTTTGTAATTTGTATGGTTTTTAAAATGTTGTGCTTTCAATGGTGAGTCACTTGTTTCAGTAAACTATTTACACATTAACCACACAGTAAATCTAATTACACTTGTACTGCTCAAGGAAAGATTTGACACCTAAGCCCCAGACCATCAACTGCCTTGACAATAAAAAGAAGGATTAATTTTGGCCCCCTGAATGGTCTTAAATATCCAGTGGGAAACTATGATGAAAGCTAAAATAATTGCTAATGATATAAAACAAACAATGGATCAGGCTTTATATCTGGGCTCCTGACATTCCAGATGGGGAGTAATCACAGCAACTCCAGATGTAATCATATTAAAGCACTCTTGTGCTTTCTCTAAGCAGGAATTTCCTACCACATATATATTTTGGTAGTTCTGATAGTTTCCCCTCCATACACGGTCCACAAGAACATACTAAGTCCACCCCTTTAGCTAACAGTTCTGAAGCTGACTCTCTGGAAGTCATAGAGACGGGTTAAATGCATTGCAACCTCAGCAGTGATGCTCTTAGTGATTGGACCTTGTATACACAGCTCCTGTCTTAATTTTACCTACTCCCAGTTACAGCTGTTCCACACTCAGAGGATTCTGCGATACTCTAGCTCCATCTACCTGGATCCAATGATTACCCTCAAAAGCTTGAAGGTCAGCAAGAGTAGAGATTCTAAACCCATCTATGCTCCCAGTGGCAACTAGAAGCAGTTAGGCTGACTTGATGTTCATCTCTTAAATGATTTTAAGGTCTCCTATCTCGAGGAGAGAGCATTGCATAGCTAGATGACACCAGCAGGCTTCGAGAACACTGAGGAAGGATTCTTCCATGACAGCACTCCCCTCTACATTGCCTGATACAAAAACTGCTCCCAGGTCTCCTGGATTAGGGTGCCGACCTTGCCCAGCAGGGAGAGCTACAAGTACAAGAACTGCTATACTGTCTTCTCTGCCTGCCTATAGAAATAAGCCAGTGCTAGCCATGACTACACCATTTGAAAAGTTCTTCCACCTTGGTTATAATCTGCTGAAAGCACAGTAATAAGCAATCCAGAACTAAAGCCTAGATTCCTGCCAGGCACACCACTGCACACACTGGTCCTTTCATTCCCTTCACCTGCTCAGCTTGTGGGCAGGTGGGATTTAATTCTTACAGAGATTCCCCTGCCAGGGGTATGTATTCTACTTAATAGTGTGTATTCAAATCACAGTGTCAATATGCTCAGAGGCACAAAAAATACTAGCTGGTGAAAATTCAACAACTTAACATTTTGTTTAAATCATTTGTAGTTTGAATAAAACATGTCCCGCACAGACCCATGAATTTGAACACTTGGTCTCCAGTTTGTTAGGGAAGGCTGTGAAGCCTACAGGAGGGTGTAGTAGATATAAACATGGTTTTGTTTTGATCCGAAGTGTGGGATGGGAAACAGACTCGTGAGAGAGCAGGAGATGTTTATCCACTTAGAAGATGAACCACTTTGGGGGTGGGGGATTGGTTTTTGCAAGCTGAAAAACATTCTAGTACAGATTCAGAAAAGATATATATGCATGCCCAAAACAAGAGGCTGTTATTTGTTTGGTTGGTTGGTTTAGTTTTTGCATCTTGGTATTGTTTAGCTGTTCATCGCTCCACTTCGAGACGCTCCTAGATAGACTGCTCCAGCAAATTGTTCGAGACTCCAGACTCTGGCTGCAGTTTCAGGTTCCAGTAGCAATTTTGGCAGAATTGCTGGTCTGCTGAAATCCTGCTGACTGCGCCAGGGAAATCGCTCCCAGAAAATGAATTCAACAAGGTCTACTTCTCAAGTTCCCATTAACCTCTTTTCTCTCCCATCTAGGGTAGGTGGGTTGGAAGGGAGGTGTAAGCATTTAAAGAACCCAAATCAAGTAGGTTTGGAAAAAGGTGAAGCCTACAGGAGGGGGAGCCTTGAGGGCCAGAGGAGGAACACGAAAGAAGGCAAGCTCTGAGGCTTTATAGCCTACCCCCACTTCCTGTCTCCCCTCCGCTCCCTATAAGGGGATAAAACGTGACCACTGGACATCCTACCAGCTGCTGCCACGCCTTTCTCTAGTCATGATAGACGCTGTCCCTCTGGGCTGTAATCCTCTAAAATAAGCCCTTTCTTCTCTAACTTGGTTTTTCTCAGGGTACTTTATCACAGCAACAGAAAAGTAACTAATCCAAGTGATTTTATTGTAAAGAATTTAAACTCTTTTCTAAGGAAAAGAAAAAAAAAGTCTTATGAAGTAAACTCAAGTTTGTGTGTGGAACGACACAGCTGAGGAGCAGCATGTTCTGCCCACACGGCCCTCCTGCCTGAACCTCAGGTGCAGTTATCCAGATTCCCATGGCTTTCCATAAAGTAGCCTCTCCAAAATTAGAACTTAATAGTATATATATGTAATTTGGCATATGGATGTGGGTGGCTACATAAAATGTGAGGGTAATTTGATTTTGTTCCAACTGAGAATCATCAAGTAATTTACATCCCAAACATTCAGACACCATAATCCTTATAATTTAACTAAGTTTACACCTTAACTTCTTTAACAAGTAACAATCACTTACTATTTTTAATAGCCACATTTACAGGCTAATTAACGTGTAGCCCTATGTAAAGCAAGTGAGTAAGAAAATGTTAAGACAACATTTATCATGAAATATAGCATACAAACAAAAAAGGACATAAACATTTAAATTCCAGACGTTAGTATGAATTCTAATTAAAATACAGGGATGGATAATAGGAAACTATAATTAATCATAACTTAGGAAGTTTAGATATCTTAAGTGGCTTAAAATTAAAAGTGAATCAGCAAGACTGAAGTATAAGCACAAAGAATTCAGGAAGTGCTTTAATCAGGGCGGGTTCAGTGCAAAAGCTGCGAGATGCTTCAGTTAGGTGAGCACACCCTGCGTGAAGTGTGGAAGAAATCAAAGCCACGACCACCAGGCGAAAGCTCATCTGGCAGAGAATAGTACGCGATTCTAGCCACCAACTCAGGGCTGAGTGGCAGTCACAGATTAACTGTGGGTGTAAAAGGGAAGAAGTCAATGGTAGGAGGATCAACTGGTTACAGATTAGATAAATGATCAGTGCCCCATTCAACCCACATCAGAGAAGCTTCTTGATGCGGCGGGGGGGCTTGCTCTATGTTGCTTTATTCTGTTGCAATATTGTTGCTTGCAAGAATCTGTGGCTAGGCAGGTCATAGGTCCTAGGGGGAAAAACCTATGGCTATACTGTGCTAAATGCAGTATTAAATCTTCTTCTAGTGTTCTCACTGCACCCATATATTAATGCATCTCTCAATCTATCAGAGAAGTTTGTATGTGTAATAGATGGAGATTAATGTGGACAACTACAAATGGTCAAGATACAGAAAATAAGGCTGTGGAGTGCTCAGCCCTAAATGGAACATCATTGCTATTATCACTTTCCACAAGGGTCGTAGAAGAAAAAGGGGGCAAAAAGTTTATAAGAGTCAAAGGTGGTGGAAAACTACAAGGAAAATGTTTTCTAGGCACAACATGGCAAGCAGACATATAAACTCACAGCGTTGCCACAGCATACACAAGATCTGCATAAACACAAACCAGAGTAAACCCTAGCATGAACAGAAGAGGTGGGCATGAAGTCCTGCCCCTAGCCAAGAAGCTACTGGCATTAAGAGCTGCTATGAGAGGGAGCCAGCTATTTTTTTTTAAGAGTGTAGTCCCTCCTAAGTTTGGTGTAGGCACATCATCCATCCTAAAATGGGTCAAACTTAAACATTAACCACTACAATAAAGAATGAGACAAGAATTTTCAACCTATCCCACCATGTTCAACATACTACTCAGAGTTGTAGCTAGAACAATAAGACACATGAAGAGATAAGGGGATGCAAATAGGAAAGGAACCACACTCTAAGGAAGGCCACACATCTGAGAATATTCAGGTAGCACAGACTGGATTCAAGGATCTAAAGTAGGGAGTAGGGAGTGGCAGCAAATCTGAGTGGGTAGGACAGAAGAGGTGATCTGGGAGGAGTCTGAGGGAGAGCAATGAAATTCTCAAAGACCAAGTAGACCAAAGGAAAAAGGAAGGGAGAAAACAGAAAAGCACAGGATTGACCCGCAGACACTGAGGATGAGATTCAGCCTGACACGGTTTGCAGTGTCTCTGTTAAGAGAACCATGAGTGTTGCTCATGGTTGTCACCTGGAGACACCTGGGAAGAAGGAGCCCAGTTAACGAGCTGCCTCTATCAGACTGTACTATGGTCTTTTGTTGGGGGAGAGAGCAGGGCGTTTTCTTAATTACTGAAAATGGAGGTTGGCTTACCCAATGTGGACGGTTATCCCTGGGCAAGTGGTCCTGGGCTACACGAGGAAGCTAGTTGAACAGAAGCAGGAAGCTAGCAGGAAAGTAGAATTCCTGTGTGGTTTTTACTTCAGGATCCTGTCTAGTGGTCCTGCTTTGGTTTTCCCTCATGATTGAAGATCGAAATAAACCCTTTTTTCCCATTCTCAAAAAAAAAAAAAAAAAAAAAAAAAAGAAAGAAAGAAAGAAAGAAAGAAAGAAAGAACCATCCCATCATCCTTTAACCATTTCCTCCTCCATTCTTTCTCCTCTTCATTTAGAAGGTTATTAAAATATATTATCTCAGGGTATTTGTTATATCACTTAACTTTTATGCTTTTAATCCTTTCTAATCTTTAAAGCTCTCTGTTGCTAATCTATTTTGTAGTTCCTAAATTATCTTTTTTCTACACCTAAACTGTATATTGCTAATGACAGACATCCATATTATTTTAAATTTAGGCATCTAATGTTTTAAAATAACAATGTCCAACCAAACATCCTGAAATAGTAGAAATGCTTCTTACAATTATTTGCAGTCTAGGTAGAGAAAAGAGTTGGTATATTTTCCTCTGCTGTTTCTTCCAAATAAACTTGATTAACTGTTCTAGTTAGTGATCTGAAAGTTATTTTTATCAGGTCCCTAAGCTCTAGCAGAACTTTCTTCCGGCAGAGAAATTTTTGCTTCTTCCAGACTTGTGATCTCTATCAAGCAATCAAGGATCATATCAAGAACATGTGCCCCTGGATGAAGAACCGGAGGGAGGGTAGTCTGTGGGACCCACCTTTACGCCCACTTCTTTTCTGTTCTTTATTCATCCAGATAAAGGTGGGGAAGTGTTTTTATTCTGACCTACTTTCATCCTACAAGAATGGGTGTTTGAAGGCCCTGCTCCATGCACACAGGACAGGCAGTAAGTCTCACCTGAAGGCCATTACTTCTTTCTTCTCTTCAATGTTCTAGACACAAGCTAGCCAATGATAATGGAAAGCTTCCTTCAGACAAAGGAGCTATCCAGCTGGCACAAGCTTCAGTCAAAATTGGCCTGTATTTTTCTCCCTATCTTCCCATAACTTAGGACACTTCAGTGTAAATTTTTATTGTACTTATTCAGTGTGTTTTTTACAAAAGACACCGACCCTGAACATTATCAGAAACAGGGAAGGCTATGGACGTTTTTAGTAGCTAGGTCAGGCCCAATGCTCAGTCCATGATAACCATGTACACTCCTTGTCTGGTACTAATGATTAGAGGCACACAATCCGCCTTATTAAGTTCTTTAACTTTGCTGACTTTCCTAAAGCCTACTGTCTAACTGACCATGTGGAAAGCCTGTGACAGGTCCTTATAGCTCTACATACAGCCTGTACAGCTGCTGGCTCTTGCCTCACCCCTGCCTAGAAAACCCCCGAGATCATGTGTGAGAGAGCTGGAGAAGGGATTCTCTCCAACTGTGTCCATCTGCTTAATACTGATGGGGGAGAGAAAACACTGCTGATTCCAGGGAAATCCATAGCATAAACCCAGAGATCTAGAGTGAAAAGTGTAGGCTTCTCAGTTGCCCAAAAGTCTTTCATTTTCCTGACTCATCAGTAAGGCTGCAATAAGCAGGAGGATCAAAAAAACACTTACTCTGAGAATGGGGAATAAACAACACCAGATGCTATTGAGCTGCTCCCACGAATCAAGACTGTCAGCAGACGATCTGTATGCAACTTACTTATCATGGAAATGTGCTTATTATCATCCTCATTTTACAGGTGTGAGGACCAAAGCAGACACAGTGGAAGATAACCCTGACACAGACCTCCCAGTGGTGGGAAGCACTGTCAGCAGAGGAGTGGGAGAAGACGATTCGGGTGAGTTTGAAGCTGGCTGAACTTGAACAATTTTCTGTGTTACATCTATCAGAAAAATAGAAGCTCTACTCTGTGCACACAAAACATGAACATGGCATCATTTCTACCCACTTGGAAAGCTAGGGGTGTTAAAGTATCTGAGAAAAATTAGGAATAAAACATGAAAGAAAAGGAGGATTCATGTCTTAAAGTATCTACTGTGCACTAGCAATGATGCTAGGCACTTTCTGTGTTTTTACAAACCCATTCTTTCCAAAACAAAGTATTTTGTAGATGGAGGATGTAGTTTCAGAGAAGCTCTGAAAGGCGAGAAGAGCAGGTGGACGTGCAGCTAGAGTCCACCTCCTATTTTCTTTTTCTTTATCACAATAAGGTGTCTCTTATAAAATTCCACATGACACTCACACTTACCTCAACTGTGGTTGTGGTTTCAGAAACAGAGCCCTCCAATTCCCTCGTTTCATTTTCTCCTCGACTCCTTTTGAATCCTTGCCTCTAGCTATACTACGTCTCAGAGCATGAAGCCTGTAAGGCTAACTTCCCTATCTGCTGTAGCCTTCAGCGCTGCCTGTCCTGACTTCTCTCAATTAGTAAATGCTTATGGAGTGTTTACTGGTGACTGGCACTACAGGTGCTACATACACACAAGAAAACTGCTGACTCCAAACAGCTTATGTCCCAATGTAAGGGGAATAGAAGTAAAAAGCTACTCACATAAACTCATAGTATATCAAATAGTGACCATGCTATGGAGAAAAGCAGCTTTGGAAAAAGGGACTGGTACAGGATAGAAGGGATGCAGGGCAGGAGTTACACCTGGGACAACTGCTCTAGAAAGTTTTCATTTGTTCAAAGGCAGATAAGAAATTAGGGGGACTTCTTGTGGAGCTTTGTCACCTCTAGATCCTTTTATCATTCTCCCCACTTTTCCACTAGACTCTCTACACTTCACCCAGTGTTTGGCTGTGAGTCTCAGCACCTGTTTCAAATCGCTGCTGGGTAGAGCCTCTCAGAGGACAACTCTGCTAGGTTCCTGTCAGCAAGCACAGCAGAGTGTGAGTAATAATAGCGTCAGGGTTGGCTTCCTTTTGTGGGATGGGACTTGGGTTAGGCCAGGCAATGGTTGAACATTCCCTCAATCTCTGCTCTACCTGTTTTATCTTTATCCCTGCATGTTTTGTAGATGGTAAGTTTTGGATCAAAGTTTTTGTGGGTAGGTTGGTGTTCTCCCCCCACCTAACAGTCTTGTCTAGTCAGAGGGTTTCTCATCTGTCTCCATGACCCCTGCTACTAGCAGACTCAACTATAGTTCCCCTCATATCCTCCCAGAGGTCCATTCTGACTTAGCCAACTAACCTGGGCTCAGAGGGGACTGTGGAGTCTGAAGCACCAAGGACCATGCATGGACTGGACCTAGGTCCTCTACATAGATGTAGCCAATGGGCAGCTCAGGTATTATATGGTCTACTAGTAAGGGGAGCTGGGGCTGTCTCTGACCTGGACTCTGCTACCTATTTTTCAGTCACTCCCCCATCATAGGACTGCCATGCCGGGCCACAGGGGAAGAGGACAAACTCAACACTAATACAACTTGATGAGCTGGGGTGGGTGGGTAGGGGAAAGAGTGGGGCTGGGAGGAGAGTGGGGAGGGGGCTATGACTCGGATGTAAAGTGAAGAAATAAAAAAGAAATGAGAGGGAACTAGAGTAACAGTACATCAAGAAGAGATAGAGAAGCAGAGTGAGCTTGGGAGCACCCCTGCCACTGATGCTCTTTCCCAGCCACCTCCTGCACCCAATGTGTCCACTGGGATGACAGTTGCTGATCAGCACCCATGCTTGAAAACCTACCCTTGCCTACCTCCTACAGGGTCTTGAGCACAGTAGGTGTTTAAATACTGGGAAATTAGAGCTACTTTGTGTTTTAGTCTGAGTAGAACAGTCTACACACTACAACACGTAGGAAATGAGTCCACACTGAAGCTACTTACCATTAGCCAGGATTTTAGGCTTATTAGCAGGATTGAAGCAAATGTTATGAAAAATCAGCAGGGGGACATAAGGGCTGCTCTTATGCTTATATTTGCTCATCTCCGTTAGTAAGTCTAAGCAGCCATCCAGCCTCAGGAGCATTTGTTGTCCGTCTTCTCCAAATGATATATTCAGGAGTAACTTCAACCACAGAATGGCCATATTGCTGAGATGTCTATTTCCTCCTTTAGGCAATGTCAGAGACAGAAAGTGCTGTAGAAAGTTGCTCTGTGGATAAACACAGACTATTATTTCTTTCCAGGTCTTTCATTATTTTCCTAGTCCCTAGGTGACCAATTAACTTGCATTTTGATATCTCTTTTCCAAGTTTTAATTTTTCTTTCTTCCAAATACTTCATCTACACAACTTCCAAGTATAAATGTAAAGGCAAGAATAAAATGGTGCTTAAAATTTAATTCCTGTTTTGTTTTGTTTTGTTTTTTTTTCCTGATGATGGAGTAAATAAACTATAGTCAACTCAATTATTTGGGGCTGATAATTCAGAGTGGGCCTCCTGAGTCCCCTCTCTTATCTGCCTTCTGGCAATTTTGCTACTCATTAAATATATCCTGAGAGAAAAAGAAACAAAATTCAAATCTATCCTGCACAAGAGTTAACAACCCTGGTAGGTCTGCAGCTGCTCAGATTATTATAGCTACAGGTGTTCTCTTCTTAAATTTATGAACACACTTTACGTTCATTTTATTCTATGTCTTATCATTACAGAAAAATTTTCATGGCTATGATAATGTATTAAACTTAGAGATGATAAAATTATATCTTTTGAACTGTAGGAGTCATTGCATCCTTCAAATAAAGCCAATTCCTCAAACTACAAATAGTTTAACTATGTGATAGTTATTAAGTACATGAAAACAAAATGTATACTAATCATCTCAAACAGAGGCTTATGGTGACAGTATGGAAGCTATAGTCAATTTGTGTTACCCACATAGTCACTGGAGCATGGTCCAATCCCCAGTGGCAAGCTCCTTAAAGAAAACTGAGTCCTTCCACACCTTCATACCCCCCCAGAAGCCATCAACTGTGGAGAGCTACACCACATCATCCTTATTACATTTTTAAAAAAAGAGTTCTCTTTGATGGATTTCTAGGCTGTTTCTTTCTTTGGGAGGGGTAGGGTGGGACGGTGTGGGAGTAGGAGTTGTCACATAAAACTTTCATGTCCTTCTTTCTGAAATGTGAGTCTGCAATCATCAATACCACTGCAAAATTAGATCTTTTCAACCAGTTGGAGTGTGGCTCATAGACTTCCGCATGGTCTTCGGCGGCAGTACACACCAGACATCAACATGACCCTCTGCAGCAGCATGGGCCATAGACACCATCATAGCCCTTAGTGGTAGCACAGGCCAAGGCCATCAACATGGCCTCTGGGGCCGCCTGGGCCATGGACACAAATATGGTCTCCAGTGGCACCCTGACCCATGGACATCAATATGCCCTTCAGTGGTAACAGGGTCCATGGTCATCAATATAGCCTCAGGTGTCAGTACAGGCCACACACATCAGCATGGCCTCCGGTAGCAACAAACCATGGACAGTAATGTGGCCTACACTGGTACAGACTACAAATGTCGACATAGCCTCTAGTGGCAGCCCAGAACATGGACAGCCATACAGACCTCGGGCTTAAGCACACACCTGAGGCAGCAGCACACACCACAGATACCACCATGGCCTCCAGGGGCAGCATAGGCTGTAGATGTCTTTCCAGGATGTCCAGAAAATGAACTGTTCCCATGCCATTGTTGCTCAGAATCAGGGTGAATGTGCAGCTGGACAGTGTGTTCGGGGTCTGAGTCTGTGCAAGCTCCAGGCTGTTGTACATCACCCTGATGGCCCTACTTAACAGCGATATGTTCCCCATCTACTGCAGCCCTCTCTCATACCAGTCACCACCACACACTCACTGCTCAGAGACTGCAATGTGTAACACAGTATAAGTTTTTGCCCAAAGAGCTTTAAATGCAGATATTCACGGCAATAAACTGTTGGTCTGCTTCAAGGTTTCTGAAACACCGTAAATTCAGAGCTTGTCTCAATGGATATCCTACTGTTGCACTGAGTCAGGGTGCAGGGACCAGCTGGTAGGCCTAGGACTGGCCCTATTCAGTAATAACAAGTTTCTCAGGAGCTAGAGTTGCTGTACACCGCTTGTCCTTTGTGCCTGTTGCTGGGCATGGCTATTGTGTTGGTAGGCCATTGTAGCACAGTGCTGGAAGCTGGGCAGGCCTAGGGATATTGGCCTGTTCCTGCAGGAGCTCCAGGCCACCTCATAACACTTCATGGCTCATCAGGCATGATCTTTATGCTTGTATCCTGCTGGCTGAGATGCTAAAGGTATTTATCATTCTCTGCCACAGAGGTCTGTTCTACCTTCTTTCTTTCCAATTTCATGAGTCCACTCTTAAAAGCATTAGTCCATGAGACATATCTTTCTTTCTCTCTCTTAGTTGTTCCAGAGCTACTATAGGCTTTTCAGTGTACTTTTCTACTGCTGCATTCCCCCTTCAGAGCACCCACGGAGCTCTCACATGCCTCAGAGTTCTGTGGTAGTGCCAGAGGCTGCTGCTATCTTTGTTTTGTCCCACAATATTCCCAAGTATAGAAGCAGAATTGTAAGCAGATAGTTGTATATATGTTAGGGGTATTCTTCTTTAATTATTAAGAAGCAAGCAAGCAAACAACAACGAATAACCCTGAAGTTGAAGGAAAATAAGTCTCCAGCTCAAAGTCAAACACCAAAACTTGAGACTGCCTTGGCATTTCATCTGGATGGTCCAATTTTGTACCCCATCAACAAGGTCTACAAGGCAGTGGTAGAAAACGGTATATTGGCCAGTACCATGTTCTCACACGTATGCACCTTCATTTTGAAGAAGGGCAATCGTGTGCATTTAGCTCACGATGAGATCTTTTGGAAGTGGTGTGTGTGTGTGTGTGTGTGTGTGTGTGTGTGTGTGTGTGTACACACATATACATATACATGAAGTTGTATAAAGAAATATATCCCACTCTTTGTGGAGTATAGGCTTTTGAAGTAAGATCTAATGATTCTTTGGATTTTCTCAGTCTCTGCTGTTATGTCCCGACCAACGACTGGCCCAACCTGAGACCCACACCATAGAAGAGAGGCAACCCGGACACCATTAACATATCTTGCTATGTTTGCAGACTGGAGACTAGTGTAACTGTCCTCTGAGAGGCTCCATCCAGCAGCACACCAAAACAGATGTTGAGACTCATAGCCAAACTTTAGGTGGAGCTTGGAGAGTCTTGTGAAAGAGTTGGGGGAAAGATAGAAGGACCCAGAGGAGACAAGAACTCCACAAGAACAACAACAGAGTCAACTAATTTAGGCCTATGGGGGTTTACAGAGACTGAACCACCAACCATGAGCATGCATGGCATGGACCTATGCCTCTGACACGCATGTAATTGATGGGCAGCTTGGGCTTCATGCGGGTTCCCTGGCAAGGGGAATGTGGGCTGTCCTTGACATGGACTCATTGCTGGCTTTTAGATTACTTGCCTCTAGCTGGGCTGCCTTGTCTGGCCTCAGTAGAAGAGGATGTACTTAGTCCTGGTGTGATTGGATGTGCCAGGTTGGTTTCATAAGGGGT
Organism: Acomys russatus; assembly: GCF_903995435.1. Taxonomy (NCBI): domain Eukaryota; kingdom Metazoa; phylum Chordata; class Mammalia; order Rodentia; family Muridae; genus Acomys; species Acomys russatus. The sequence goes on along the minus strand of NC_067156.1, from coordinate 73,880,948 downwards.
GGGTCTCCCCTTTTCTGAGGAGAAGATGAGGGGGTAAGGGGGAAGAGAGAGGGAGGGTGAGACTGGGAGGAGAGAAAGAAGGGGGTGCGTTTGTGACATAAAGTGAATAAATAAACTAGCCCAAAGGGGCATGTCCCATGAAAGCCTTCACTTACCAGGAAACTGGGACAGAGGGGAAGGCATCCTATTGGGACTCTAAATGAGAGACGCATGGGAGAATAGCAAAATAAAAGGATACAGAGGGTCCTAGAAATCTACAAGTAGAACATTATGATAGGCAGATCTGGGCCCAGGGGTCCCGCTCAAACTAAGGCACCAGCCAAGGACAATACAGGAGGTAAACTTTAAACCCCTTCCCAGATCTAGCCAATGGTCAGAATATTCTCCACAGTTGAGTGGAGAGTGTGATATGACTTTCTCACGTACTCTGGTGCCTCACATTTGACCATGTCCCCTGGAGGGGGAGACCTGGTGGCACTCAGAGGAAGGACAGCAAGTAGCCAAGAAGAGACTTGATACCCTATGAGCAGATACAGGGGGAGGTAATCCCCCTCAGGAACAGTCATAGGGGAGGGGAATAATGGGAAAATGGGGGGGGAGGAGGAATGGGAGGATACAAGGGATGGGATAAACATTGAGATGTAACAAGAATAAATTAATAAAAAAAAAGAAAAAAATTTTTTAAAAGAGAAAATACATTCAAATACTCATATATAGAAATGACATACATGGCATATATGTATATAAATATGTACATGCACACATATGTATAAACTGTTGAAATATCAGCATGTACATGAAGAAACTATCTAACTGTATGCTGGTAAATAAACAACTGAACTGGCTGAATGAGGGTGAAGCGGGTCACTGACTCTGGTGTTTGCCGAGTTATATGACATGAATGTTCCTCCATGGCTGATTTTAAGATAACATCACATCAACTGGCTTCAAAAACTTCTAAAAAATGTAATGAAGAGATTCATGAGCCAGAGTAACTGTGTGTAATACAATATAGAAAATATTTCCATAGTAAGATGGATCATTCCTTTCCTTTGTATGAGAGTATTTTCTATGTATTGGTGATTATACTCAGAGACATGAAACAGTCAGGGGACACTCAACTCCTATGGACCCTGTCTGACGCTCAAGCACAGGAGACAGAAACATGCATGTCACTGTCGTTAGTGCATCCAGATGATCTGATAACAATATCCCAAGTAGAGACCCTGCCCACATCTAACCTTAACAGTACCCTGCCCCCTACAAATGTGCTCGGGGACTTGGCTCACCCATGCCTTTCCTTTATACACTCAGTTAAAAATCAGTGATAAAAGGTGAACCTTTAGAATCCCAGATCCAGTGACCTCAAACATGGGATATTACACCATTAAGAAGTACAAAAGTAAAAATGTAACTGGGGGCAGAGGGGATTTGATTTCATCCAGCTTTCTGTCACCATAATATGAATGGAGATTGTGACTGTTTGACTAGTCTATTTATGGACCAAATATATTATTTGTATGATACCATGTTTTTCTAAAATTGCCACTTTTGAGGTAAGAACACAATTTAACAGCTATGAAGATAAACTAAAAGGACATGGAATAATTGGAGTCTACTTCTGCTTCAGGTTTGGTGCCTCCCACACTGACTTTAAGTACTCAGCCTCTTAATTATTTTACAAATCCTTAAAATAAAATGTCTTAAAATCATAAGAGTCCTAGAAACTGGACTCTAAAATTTGATCAATAGCTTTTATGACATGTAGGAGTGCTTACCTTCTGAATTACTCCCTTGCAGTCATGAGATAAGGCGAGGTTTTGAAGAAACATAAAAACCATCTGCTGAATGGGCGTGTTTCTCCGCAGGCATCTGAGAAGCCAGCTTCAGGATACACACTATCAGGGAGCTGCTGGGGGTGCCTCTGTGTGCAGTCCTGAACATACTGTCCATAATTTGACCAACAAAGGGAACTACAGCCTTCAAAAGAAACAGCCAGTTACAGTTGCTCTGTTCTGCTGCTTGGTTTTTAAAAACACAAGCATATCTGTCCTGCCAAAGTGATTTGGTCACCAACCCACAACTGCAAATGAGCATGCAGCCTAACCCTGGACATCTGCACTCAGGCCCAGCGGAGTGACCTTCCTCATTCAGGGCTCAATTACCTCAACGGAGCATTATTTTTTAAAGAAAGGGATTAGATTAGCATAATGGTCCTTTTTAATAGTTCATAAAGAAAGCATATGAATAGAGTGTGAGCATGAGAGGTAACTGGGACAGCTCAACACCGTTTTCCATAGTACTCAGGTAAAGATAAGAACTCAGAGAGGCCTCATCATGGGGCATTCACGGCCACAGAGCTCACAGGCAGCGGAAGCTAGCATGGTTGTCCGTGGCTTTCCAGAGGTCAGTGCATCTGAGTAAACCAGGTAACCATATGAGAGTTATTAGGGTAGCAAAACAAAACAAAACAAAACATGGAAGAGTTAGAAGTACAGTTTGGTGACTGTATTATTAATCTTAACCCAAAGTAGAATTTACTTTGTGAAAGTTCATGCAAGTAGAACAGCTTGTGTACTCATATCTTAGATGAACACAGTGTGTTAAATAAGCTCACATGTGATTAAGTACAACAGAAATATGGTATAGTTTCCTGTATTCTTAACTTTATAAATATCTTCAAATAGACAATTATTTCCATTAAATGATGCATTTTGCTTAGAAACATAGTATTTCTGCCTCAGCGTGGTTAGCACCCTAACCACTTCTAATACTCTTATAAGTTTAAGGATGCATATGCTATGCTGAGCTGCCACATTGCATGGGAAGATTGAGATAGAAGACACATTGACAAAACCTGAACCAGCAGGAAAGGGGGGGACAGGAGCAGAAGGGAGAGAGGGACAGTCTTTGACACACAATCAGACACTGAAGGGCAGTTTCACAGCTTCACTCTGTTTTATATGCAAAAACAAACAAATAAAAACAAAACAAAACAAAAAACACCCACCACCTAAGTAGGCTGATGAAAGCAGACAGCTAGAGGTACCAGACTATTCACAAAATACATTATCATGGCATGTAGCAGTGACCCGATGGGGTCAACAGTTTGATTTTATTTCCCATCCTTTCCATCTGCATCCTTTGGCATGTGGATGTGGTTATCTCTGTTCCTGAACTACTGAGTGTTGCCAGAAGAAATCATGCATACTTGCTGGTCAGTCAAACCTTGTGTATCTGACCTAGAGGTACTAAGTACAGCCAATACACTCACTTCACCTCTCTGATGTCGCTTTTCTCCCTTCAAAACAGTGATCTCACACCTCTTCTTTCCTACAGCCATACAGCTACCATCATGTTTCCCCTCATAGTCTAATCAGTCCTTATTATAACTCACAGCGCATGGCCTTGTGGTCCGTCAATATAATACCCACCAAATGAATGGGATACAAAAGGCGCTTCAGTGATAGCAACTTTCACAAAACCAACAGTGGCTTGAACTAACCTCTTATCATACCTGTCTCCCTGTCCCTAAAATATATAAAGGTTCTGATCTTCAAGCTGTCTTTTTCCATTAATTTTCACCTTTGGATATTCCCTCTAAGTGGCAGTTTCCCACTGCCATATATATCAGGCCTATCTATTTCTTGAACTATCCAACAACTCTCCCAGGTCATCAAACATATTCTTAAATGCTCTGGAGTTATAAGACCCATAAAAAAATTTTGCCTTTGAATAACATCTATTTAATAAGGAGGAAAGACATCAATATAACATATTTTCCATTACAGCTTAATACCATATGAAACTTAGTATTTTAATTTATCATCAAAAGAACACAGGATTCTAGTTACCAGCTGGAAAATTCGCAGTATAGACACAAAGCAACTGCAAGGCAATTTGCATCAGTGAATCCTCCATCAAAAGCCAAGGCCAGAGAGAGTGCAGGACTGGCACAAGGCGTGCTTCAAGAGCTGCCACCTGTTTTGGAAAGTAAACAAGGACACTATTAGTCTGGACATACAAGTTGTCGCCTACAGATTAATTCATCTTCTTCAGCTCAGCAGTGCTCCACACTAGAAAGCCCTGATCAGGAGCCAGCCCAGTCTCTGGAAGGGTAGCTAGGATATATTAGTCAGAGAAAACTGTAGACAACAGTTTCTATAGCATGTAAAGTAGGAAGTAAACTATAAAAGGTCAGACATGGTCCACAGACAGATATTTGTCCTCAAGAAAATACTGATTGATTCTGCTTTTTTCTTCTCTTAATGTGTATATAGTATACATGAGGTGAAACAATTTTCTGAAAACAGCTCTTGTCTCCAAAGAGGCTGACCTTGGCCCAGACCAAGTTAACAACATGCCTTGAGATTATTTAAGACTATGTACTTAATTTGCTGTCCTATTGTATGTTTAACCTGTTTAAGCTTAACATGCCTATAAGAGAACATGCAACTACCCTTAATACGCTTTAGATTTCCCACACAATCAGCTTTGACAACCAAGGCTAAAAGTATAGCTTTAATCTTAAATTATATACTCTTCCATGCCCTGACCCATAATATGTGTGCACTGTGGCAATTATTTGCTGAAAACAGCCAATGGGTTGGCAGCAGCCTCAAAATAAACATCTGCCACAAAAATGGAAGCCACATATAGATAGATATAAATTGATGACATCAGTTTGTGGTTTTAAGTGCTGTTCTGGGTCATCTGTAAAAAGCTATGTTAGAGAGCTGTGTAAAAAAATACTCCATTCCTTGCCATACCTTGTTTTCTAGGCTGTTCAATAAGCATGAAGAAAAGTCTTATCAGACACACATACGCATCAGACAACAGACATGGGCACAGATTTAGACATATGTGCAGACCCACAAAACAGACAGATCACCCATTGGCCAGTAGCCACAAACCACAAACAGATGGAAGGCATGAACAGAGAAGTGTGTGTGTGTGTGTGTGTGTGTGTGTGTGTGTGTGTGTGCATGTATCAGAAGATAATGACTACCTTTGTGTAATTTGAGCAGATTCTTAAATAACTTAGTCTTTATTAAAATTAAAATCCGTTACCATTGGGACGATATTGTAGCTAAGATCCAGTTGCTTGCAGAAGTACAGCAGTGTATATCTTTTTAAATTGTAAGGTAATTTCTATACACACGAGTGCACACGTACATAATGATACACACATTTCAGGGCACACAGAACCAAACAGGAGAATACCTGATAAGTCACCCAAGACACTTAATACTCTCTAAGTTTTGAAGTTGCTCGCAGTTGTCTTCCTCAGGCTGATCCCTCCCGCTGCTCACTCAGACCCATCCTAGCAACCAATGACTGTGCTCACTTACTTCAGAGACAGAAACAATTACGTATGGATACTTTATCTATGCCCCATTCTACCCACACGAATGTGTTCTCTCATCCATATATCCCCCTCCTCTTCTGGGCAGTAAAAAACCAGTGATCCTCTTGTCAGAAGTTAATCTGAAACATGACTCCAGTCTCCTCGGCGGTTTTACCTTCCATTAGTTCTTTCCCCCCATCTTTACTAACTGTCCTTCATATGTTCATTACTCTGATTACATTAAGTAGTTTACACATTAGGAGAACCAAATATACTCATGTCATGCCACGATCAAGCTGTAGAAAGATCCATCTCACTGGTGACACTTCCACTTCTTGCATTGCATGCTCAGGTCCCATCAGCTGATTTCCTGTTCTGATGATTCATGGAGACCACTCCAACCTCTGTGGCTGCCAAGCCCTCCCACGCTGAGGCATTACTACAGGGCTCTTTGTCTTCGTTTTCCACCCTCTCTCTTATCTCTCTAATCATTCTCCACATCCCACTGGCTTTCTTGATTTCTCTTCCATGGGTGCACACACTGATTACATACTCCTACAATGCCCAGCATGCATAGCTCCTCAGGCCCATACAAGCTTGGCTACAAGCAGTTCCCCACCCGGATGGCCAGGCTTACAGAGCACACACATGGCAGACCTGAGCATCAGGCTCCTCATCACTCACTCTGCGCCATCATACGTTCCTACATTGGTAACCAGTTGAACTAGAGTCAGGAAGCCAGTCTCTACTTCTCTCCTTTCATCTTAGCCCCCAGACTTACTTCCAGTACACCCCTTTACGGTCTCCCTGCCCAGTGAGGGCCTGCTCACGTTTGCCCAGCGTATCATAGTTCCTTCTCCTGAGCCCTGCCCACTGTTTGGTTTCACTTCCTCACAGCCATGTGATCTTTCCAATAGAAAAATTCCTTAATGTTACATATGCACATGCATAAGTCAGGGTGGGATGGCAGAGGGTGATTTAATGAGTTATTACCTTAGTAATCAATATGTAGTAATGAGGAAAAAATGAAGAAATTTTTATTAATTCATTCATATTACATCTCAATGGTTATCCCATCCCTTGTACCCTCCCATTCCTCCCTCCCTCCCACTTTCACCCCATTCCCCTCCCCTATGACTGTGACTGGGGGGGACCTCCTCCCCCTGAATATGATGCTAGGGTATCACGTCTCTTCTTGGTAACCTGCTATCCTTCCTCTGAGTGCCACCAGGCCTCCCCCTCCAGGGGACGTGGTCAAATATGAGGCACCAGAGTACGTGTGAAAGTCAGTCCCCATTCTCCAATCAACGGTGGAGAATGTCCTGTCCATTGGCTAGATCTGACTAAAGACACTGAGCATTTCTTTAAGTGTTTCTCAGCCATTCAATATTCCTCTGTTGAGAATTCTCTGTTTAATTCTGAGCCCTATTTCTCAATTGGATTATTTGGTTTGGTGGTGTTTAATTTCTTGAGTTCTTTATATATTTTGGATATTAGACCTTTGTCAGATGTAGGGTTGGTGAAGATCTTTTCCCAGTCTGTAGGCTGTCACTTTGTTCTCTTGACAGTGTCTCCCGCCTTACCCAGAAGCCTCTCAGCCTCATGAGGTCCCATTTATTAATTGTTGACATTAAGGCCTGGGCCGTTGGTGTTCAGTTCAGGAAGTTGTCTCCTGTGCCAATGTGTTCCAGGCTCTTCCCCACCTTTTCCTCTAACCTATTTAATCTCTCCGGTTTTATGTTGAAGTCTTTAATCCACTTGGACTTGAGTTTTGTGCATGGTGACAAATAGGGGTCTAATTGCATTTTCTACATGTAGACATCCAGTTAGACCAGCACCATTTGTTGACGATGCTATCATTTTTCCATTGAATACATTTGGCTTCTTTGTCAAAAATCAAGTGACCAAATGTGTGTAGATTCATCTCTGGGTCTTCAATTCAATTCCATTTATCAGTCAGCCTATTGCTGTGCCAGTACCATGCTGTTTTAATTACTGTTGCTCTATAGTACAGCTTGAGATCAGGTATGGAGATTCCTCCGGAGGATCTTTTATTGTATAGGATTGTTTTTGCTATTCTGGGTTTTTTGTTTCTCCATATGAAGTTGAGAATTGATCTTTCAATATCTTCAAAATATTTTGTAGGTATTTTGATAGGGATTGCATTGAATCTGTAAATTGCTTTTGGTAAGATGGCCATTTTTACTATGTTAATTCTCCCAGTCCATGAACAAGAGAGATTCTTCCATCTTCTGATGTCATCTCCAATCTCTTTCTTCAGAGATTTAAAGTAAAAATGAAGAATTTTTATTCCACAGGATTATATTTATACTCAAGAGTAATGTACTTATATTTTTTGATTTATTCTTTACAACTCAGAAAAATAGAAACTGTGACTTAATGAAAATTTTTATTTTATAAATGGCTATTCAATACAAATGTAAAAAAATGACTAGAAGACGGGCTGATTATTTCATAAATCTTTATAGGTAGATGCCACCTGTCAAATCTTTTGGGTTATTTCCCAAGTAAGGTTTAATGGAATGAATAATAAGGACAGTACTTAGCATGAAAGAATCCTATGTTTAATAATAAATCTATTTTGAGGAAAACTCATGTACTAGGAATTATAAAATGCTGTCTTCAGTTACGGTTCTATTTCTATGAAGAGACACCATGACCAAGGCAACTCTTATAAAAGAAAGCAGTTAAATTGGGGCATGGTTTCAGTTTCAGACGCTGAGTCTGTGATCATCATAGTGGGCAACAGACAAGCATGGACTTGGAGAAGTAGCTAAGAGCATTACACCTTCATCTGCAGGCAGCAAGCAGAGAGACTGGGCTGCTGTGATTTGTTTTTTCTTTTTTCTTTCTTTCTTTCTTTTTTTTTTCTTTTCTTTTTTTTGAAACCTCATCCCCACTTTCCACCCCCAGTGACACACTTCTTTTGACAAGGCCACACCTCCTTTTTTGAAATAACTGTTACCTGAAATTTTACTTAAGGTAGCTTAAATAATGCATGCTTACCATATTTCTTCAGATACAATATCCTTTTTCAAGTTTTACGACAAGAGCACAAAGCCAAGAAATTTAAAAACAAAAGAAAGAAATTTCTACAATTAATCTTACCATTTTTTTTTATGCTAAAGCTAATGCCTCAAAAGTGAGGTCATTCCAGATCAAGCAACTTCATGAGTTCAGAAGATTTTATGTCACACAATAGTACCATCACGATGGCTTAATTAGACAGAACCAGTACTTATAAAACAAACAAACAAAACAAAACAAAAGCACATGGCTTTCAAAGAGCACTGTGCAAAGGCCAGGGGAGACAGCAGATATGGAAGGAAGGGCTCGCGCAGGCTGAAATGACCATGCCAGGCAAAACAATATCTAGTCTGATGCAGGATGCATGCTTAACTTTTTTTATAATTATAAATACCATCAATTACTCCCTCTTAACAATCAGTTTTGACAAACACCTTTGAAAACCTCCACTTCATAAGACATATACAGCCATTTATTGCCTTCTAGTTCAAAAGCATCTAAATGCCTAACAATATAGAATAAAGGAGTTCAAGAAGTTACGTTTCAATCATAAAGTTCAAGCCTTGATATAAAAATGTAATCAGTGTTGAAGGACAACATGATTAAATGCATCTGGCTCTGGAATTTACTCTGAGCTTAAGAAGCAGTCAACTGCACATCTTGAACAGGAGACACACAGGATCCACTTTCCTTCCTGTACACACGTCACGTGACAGCTCAGCTACTCACCACCTTAAGCTGCTGCCCACAGTCTGAGGAGCTCTACTTACCTTACACTCTTCATTTTGATAAAGGCAGTTTCTTAGAAGCTGCATGGCAATGCTTAGCCCCTTAACAAAGCCGTCCTCCTGCGCAGACACAAAGAAATGATATAAAAGTTACTGGTCACTATTATGGCTAGCCACAGGTACTATATAGCTTCTATGCTATATTGTGTTCACATGAAGGCACAATTTATATACACAATATAGCAACTAAACGCTAGAATAAACCCCTGCAAATCATAGAAGGATATATACAGAATTTCTCAGATGTGAAGGCAAAATCTTGCCTCATCAATTGCAGGATTTTGTCACCGTGTTGTTATAAGTTATTTATTTATGAGATAATAAATTTAAAATGTATGAACTGTAACTAACATATAAACACATAATAAATTATAGTTCTTATAGATCCCATTCCCTAAAGAACTTAACACTTTTATTCATGTATCTTATTGTATAAAATGTTTTTGCAATGTATTATGTGAATGTATATATTTCTAACTACATAACAAGAATAAATAACATATAAACCTCACTTAAGAGTTTTCAAATGAGATTTAATCTCAATAATTTACCCGCCTCTACCTATATTCTAAGTCAAACACTGATTTCAACCTTGTGCTCATTGTAGGCATGAGAGCAATAGAGACTTGGTCGCTCTATCCATGGAGAGCAATAGAGACATGGCCACTCTATCCACAGAGAGCAGTAGAGACATGGCCACTTTACCCATGTTCCTTTACAGCAGAATTCAGACCTTGAAGTCACCTTTTTTTTCAGTGCTGCTTTCCCAGGCCTTAGCAAATCCAGGTTCAGCTGTGCGTTGATGTGCTTCATCTGCTCCATGCAGTTCTCTATGAGATCAGCTGAAAGAAAAAGGCTGCAACCGTCAAGAGGCTAGTCCATTCCTGAGGACACTAAGGCTGCAAATACTTAAGTTACCGAAAACCTGTTTAAATATATTTGTGAAAGAATAGTGAATTAAAAGAGGAAAAAGAAAAAGAGCACAACAGTACCAAAGCCCATCTGTTTTCATTTCTTAATAACAGAGTTTCCAGGTCTACTTTATATTTTGCAGCCTAAATGCTTTAATTTAGTAGCAAATAATCACTTGAATGGATGAGCTTTGTGTTCCTATTATTTTCTTTCATCTCTCAGACTTGTATTCCCTGATGTCCACAAGAGAAATCATGACTCTTTAGTGTGAAAATTTATATAAAAATACTGTTCACTTGATATTGCTATCTTTACCATACCATAAAAACTACATGTGTGTTAGTAAAATGTCCTTGTATACTAATAATTATGAAGCCTGAAATTTCTTTATCAATATTCTCTACAGTAAAATTCATTATATGTGAATAGAAACACACAGTCTACAAGTATCATCTCTGTATTATTGACTGACTCCTTTTTCAGTGCTGGGGCTCAAATTCCAGGGTCCTGTATTCCCAGCCTGTCCTTTTTTTTTTTTTTTTTTTTTTTAAATCAATGACTGCAGGGCTGCAGAGATTTCTTAGTGGTTAAGAGACTCCGAGCCCCAGCACCCAGCCTGTGAGGTCAAGCAGCTCACAGCAGCCTGTAACTCCAGCTCTAAGTGACCCAATGCCCTCTTCTGTCCTCCACAGGCCACTGTATTCACATGCACATAAACATATACATAAAATAAATCTTAAAAACAAATAAAAAGTAGAAGTAATGAATAATTACTGTGCTGCTGTGTGAAAAAACATCTTTTAAATGTCACTGAAGTTTTACTATACTTTCTTTCCATTTTAGCCTAAAAAATATCAAAATAAACAAACAGATTGGCCAGATGCCATATAAGTGTCCGATGTTGATGCTCACATCTCAAAGCGTGCGTCTGTGCTCCTCTACTGACTGCCAGAAGTGACATCAGCGCATTGGCGGCAACTCTTTTCAGGACATCTTTGGAAGATTTTCCTTCATAGCACTGCAAAGAGCACAGAGAAAGCTGATTAGAAGAAAAGTTCAATATAAAGTAAAACCTCTGTGAACCAAGGCATGTTTTAGACAAGAGATATTTCAAGTATTGTGTGAAATTAAAAAAAAAAAAAAACAAAACTGGAAGTTACCAAATTATTACTAGCTACAAATTTTCTGCAAAGAAAAATGATATAGGATATTATTCATATGGAACAGAATTACTATCACTTTCAAAGTCTCATTATCTACGGGAGTGGTGATGGTGGTGGATTAATACACAGCAAGAAATTAAACAGTCACCAAGTGGTTGTGGGAGAACAAACTGTGGAGTAGAGACCAGCAGGACACAGGTGCAAGGAAGAAGAAAATAGTTCAAACAGGAAAAAGAGAGCAAGGTAGAGGGAGAAGGAAGAGGGATAAATAACACTAAGGATATTTGAATATGACAGAGGGATTCACATTATTTTATGTTTACCTAAAATTATACACAATATGTATAGACATAGACATATACTTTAAATGAAGTTATGACACAGGAAAATAATGGTGCCCCCCTCCCCAGGAGCCAGAGACTACCTAGTGAAAATCCCAAGCACAAGAAATCCCTCTTGAGCTGTTGGCCAGTGGAGTCCAAACAATACCTAACACAATATAGGCTATGCTGCTGTCCTTTGTTGTCCCCAGGATTTGAAGGTAAGACCCTATTGTACCTCAGTCAGAGGACTTTGAGAAACTGGGATGGAGCTGACCCAGAAGTCTCCTTCTCAAGGACTTCCTCTGATTGTGCCCTGAAGTGCTGTGCAAGTTGCTAAGAGAGAAAGGTGACATAGAGTCCTGTGACACCAAGAAACACAACACTGACTGGGCTAGACAGATACCCACAGAGGTGTAATAGTGGCACTTTCCTCTTGGGTGCAGCCAACCTTGTCTAACTGGACTTAAGGCTCTCAAAAGAAGTAAACCCAGGTCTGATACTGTAAACCTAGCCTTGTGGTTGGAGGGGTCATAGACTCAGGATGAGAACCTTCCATTACCAGTTTCCTATACTGATAACAACTCCAACTATATTCCAAATGTGTATCATCATACCCACAAAGAAGTGTAGCTTTCACCCCTTATTAAAGAAGCCTCATTGTTGCACATGTGAAAAATATTACCAAAATCTACTAATGGTCAAAATGTAGATAAAAAGTAGACTATGGGGTAGCCAGATTCACATGATACATCTGCAATGCAATCTCTACATCGAAGGCTCAAAAAGGGGCAGGGGATGGGTACGAAAGATTATAAGAGCCAGAGGTCCAGGATGCCTGTTGTTAATTAGAATCTCCTAGACATGACAGGAAAAATACACCCATGCACATGCAGCTGTATAGTTTCCTAAAGAAGACCAACATAATGACAATACCAGCTGAGACACCAACATGGATAACAGAAATTCCACATGGTAGATGAAGAGCTAGGTGGTAAAAGGTTGCTGAGAAAGTGAGAATCAGTTTCCTTCACAGATGAGCTTCCTAATAGCTTGTCTAAACTCAAGTGAGCAGCTCTGCACATGTGTGCACATAAAAAAGGCTAGATAATTTCAGTAGCTTATATGTGAATGTATGTACACACATAAACACACATATACATGCAGATAATACATACATATAAACATGCAATAATAATAAAGATTTCATGAATGGGGTCACAGGAAGAGTGGGAGAGCAGAGAGACAAGGGAAGTAGTTATGCAGGTGCAATGCTTATTGATAATGGTCTCAAAAAAAGACTATAAAAAACAACAAGAAAAAATCCCACATGATAGCGAATGCTGGCATCAATGTGAGAAAAGGGAAACACCCATTCACTACTGCTAGGACTGCTAACTCCTGCAGCCACTCCAGAACTGAGTGTGCAGGGTCCTCCGAAAGCCAAGAGCAGCTCTACCACAATGCCAGCTATACACTCTGAGGAATGTGCCCGCAGGATCTGATGTCCTCCTCCAAAGACACTTGTTCAACCACATGCACTGCTACTCTGTTCACAAAAGCCAGAAAAGGCAAATAGTCTAGATAACCGTCAACTGCTGAATGGGTAAGGACAATGTGCTATAATTAAACAATGGAATACTATCACCTGTTAAAAAAAAGGGAAATTATAAAATTTACAGGTAAATAGATGGAGCTGAAAATAATCATTGAGTAAGATAATCCAGATCGCAGAGAGCCAAAGTCTACCTCATATGAGGATGTTAGCTTTGAATCTTTATCTTTTTTTTTTTTTTTTTTTTTTTTGCTTTGAATCTTTAGATTTGTGTTTAAATTAGAGCACCCCCAAGAAGTCAGGAAACAAGGGGCTATGGCTGAGAGAATTTTGAAGATGGAGGAAATAAAATACAGGTAGAATGGGAAATAAGGAAGAAAGAAGGGTAAGTGGCTGGAGATGGGAGGACAGGTAAAGGAGGAGTATAGGGAGGACAGGTAAAGGATGAGTATAGGGAGGGCAGGTAAAGGAGGAGTATAGGGAGGACAGGTAAAGGAGGAGTATACGGAGGGCAGGTAAAGGAGGAGTACAGGGAGGACAGGTAAAGGAGGAGTATAGGGAGGGCAGGTAAAGGAGGAGTATAGGGAGGACAGGTAAAGGAGGAGTATAGGGAGGACAGGTAAAGGAGGAGTATAGGGAGGACAGGTAAAGGAGGAGTATAGGGAGGACAGGTAAAGGAGGAGTATAGGGAGGGCAGGTAAAGGAGGAGTATAGGGAGGACAGGTAAAGGAGGAGTATAGGGAGGACAGGTAAAGGAGGAGTATAGGGAGGACAGGTAAAGGAGGAGTATAGGGCGGACAGGTAAAGGAGGAGTATAGGGCGGACAGGTAAAGGAGGAGTATAGGGAGGGCAGGTAAAGGAGGAGTATAGGGCGGACAGGTAAAGGAGGAGTATAGGGAGGACAGGTAAAGGAGGAGTATAGGGAGGGCAGGTAAAGGAGGAGTATAGGGAGGACAGGTAAAGGAGGAGTATAGGGAGGACAGGTAAAGGAGGAGAGTATAAAGAGTAGGTAACTAACACTAAAGACTTTTGCTAAAAAGCCAAATGGAAACCTGATTCTGTAGATGCTTCCTTAAAAAAAGTGGACATATCTGTATGTACACAGACATGTATGTGAAGTTGGCCTATATGTACACAGACATGTATGTGGAGTTGGCCTATATGTACACACACATGTACATGGAGTTGGCCTATATGTACACAGACATGTATGTGGAGTTGGCCTATATGTACACACACATGTACATGGAGTTGGCCTATATGTACACACACATGTACATGGAGTTGGCCTATATGTACACACACATGTACATGGAGTTGGCCTATATGTACACACACAGGTATGTGGAGTTGGCCTATATGTACACACACACGTATGTGGAGTTGGCCTATATGTACACACACACAGGTATGTGGTGTTGGCCTACATGTACACACACAGGTATGTGGAGTTGGCCTATATGTACACACACACGTATGTGGAGTTGGCCTATAGCAGCAGCAACAATGTCACTACTAGACATCACAGACATGCCAGGGATGTAGTTCTTCATTTGGGGCTGTTGGTCAGTGAGGTGAAGACAATACAGCCTCAAGCATAGAGCACAGAGAAATACAGCTGGTACCCATCTGGAAGGCTCATCACCACTGCCTAGCTTCCGTAGTGCTGAGTGTGGAATGCATGCTACCAAGGAGAAATGTCATCATCAATCTTACAGACCTGTGAATCTTGTGGTCTACCATGGCCTACATTGCAGCAGATATACCCACTGGCCCAATAGTGGCCTGAATGACATAGGAGAAACCAAACCACTTTCTGGTTAAATTTAAGGCTCAGTCCAAGAGACAAAAGTTTTGCTTGGCACTGTTGATGGAGCCAGGATCCCAAGGCTAGCCCTAAGAGAGAGCCTACTGCTAGACAGAGAAACCCTGTCTTGAAAAACAAAAAAACAAACAACAAAACAAAACAAATAACAAAAATAATCTTACACATATTTATATTATACCTATGCACCATTTCAGTATGTATTCCCTACACATACGTAGTCATTTAGAAGATATTCTGGGACAAGACATTTTCATTAATTTCTGATATAACAATTTCCTAGGAGGTGAAACATAAATAATGAAATGCTCTGATTTTGAATTTGAAGATCCGAATCATAATAATTAAATAATCTGTCTAAGGTCCACACATGATGCTCCTCAGAATATAGTTTCATAGAGACTTTAAGTATTCTTTTGAGGAATACCAGTTTTAGGATATTCCATACTCCTGATTATCTCCTGATAATTCAAAGATATAATTTACTTTACAAGCATGTATCACAAACCATAAACAGAGTAAAATACATATATCAATTGTAATAATAAGTTGCCAGTTAGTGAATTCTGATGATACTTTGGTTCACATATATTAGCCATGGGGTAAAAAATACTAAGTAGTCATAGATTTATAAGACCATCAATAACTGCCCTGCCTTACATTAGACTCACATTTTTAAAATGTATGCACAAAAGTCCTCTGTTCATTCCATCTTAAATCTACTCACTCATAGCCAGACGTGATGGCACACACCTGTCACCCCAGCACTCAGGGAGGCAGAGGCAGGTGGATACCTCTGAGTTCAAGGCCAGCCTGGGTCTACAAAGAGAATCCAGGACAGCCAGGGGTACACAGAGAAACCCTGTTTCAAGAAAGAAAGAAAGAAAGAAAGAAAGAAAGAAAGAAAGAAAGAAAGAAAGAAAGGAAGGAAGGAAGGAAAGGAAGAAAGGAAAAAAAGGCATAAAACAACCTACAACTTATTCCTTTCCATTTAACTGTGCATCCATATTTTGTTATTGATATGAACACTAAGAATATGATTAGGAAATGTCTTAAATAAATGGAGCCTGTATCCATACGCACACAGAATGAACAGATGACGGTAGACTTTGGAAGAACAGAGAAGAAACATGCTCATTAGTGAAGCCCTGACACCTATGGCTGAAGAATTCCTCTTTTTCTTTTGTCACAGTTGTAACGCCAACAGGTAACAAAATATGAGCTTTCTAAAAAAGTAACATTACAAACTTTTAAAGAAACAGAAGAGTAAGTCAAATGGAATTAATTCCTCTGACATGGCGTTTTCCCCAAATAGCTTACTATACGCTGGCTCACCTTTATTATGAATGAAACAGAACTTTGTTAGGAAAAAACATCCTCTGCTTGCCCTAGCTACAATTGTGCATTCCCCCAGGTCCAGCAGGACTGCTACAGGAAGAGGCCAGACTTCCTGGTCTCTGGTCTTCCCACAGAGGAGGGAAGGCAAAGGCGGCTGTGAGCCACCATGTGGGCACTGGAAGCTGAGGCCAGGTTCTTTGCCAGAACAGTAAGTGCTCTTACTCACTGAGCCAAATTCTCCAACCTGGCATCTAGTTCTTAACTGGGAAAAGCTGAGCCTGGACGTAAGGAAGGAGCTACTGGGAAGCTGTGGCCTCACCAGAACAAACAGCTCTTAGAGGAGACAAAGCTTCTGAAGCAAACAACTTCTGAGAAAGATGCCAAAACACAGGAGAGTCTGTCAGGATTCTTAGCCATACTGAGAAAGCAAGCAGATTCTGTAAGACAGAAAACAAATTCCCCCAAGGATCCCTATAAATCTTCCATGCATACTTTAGCTGGACCAAAGAGTGTCTCCTGTCTTTTTGTTGTTGCTTTTAATTAAATTTCTAGTAGCATACAAAGAAATGGACATTGTATACACTGTGACATTGTATACACACTGTTATGCCCTGCTACTCTCCTCTCTCCTTCTTGCTGGTCCTGTTCTACCTAGAAGAAGCATACTTTTCTGACTTTATGACATAAAAATTCTGTTATCTCTTCATTTTCCCCTCACTTCTACCTTTTTTTAAATCAGCCTTTTCTGCATTCCAACTTGGTCAAGGCTGATGCTAAAAAAAAATGTACAAGTAGTCATGCCATAAATATCTTCCTTAGGACAGCATTTATAAACCAAGAAGACAGAAAATCTCCACATTTGAAGCAACAAAGGGACTGCCACAAATCAGCAGATAGAACAACTGTGTAAATCACATCTAACTGATTTGAAAATACTTCACACCTACTTCTACCACCTTCCAGAAAAGGGAAGAAAATCATAAAATGGAAATTAAAAGACCCCACCCAGCTCTGCAGCAGAGTTTCATATGTCTGAGGCTGGCCTTGAACTCCTGATTCTTGGCCTCTACCTCATGAATGCGGGGATTACTCGTGTGTGTGTCACCATAGCCAACGTCTGTAGTTTTAGACATGGACCCAAGAGATTCATGTATGCCTATGCAAGCACTCTACCAACAAGCTACATCCTATGGTAAGCATGCCCCAGCCTGCAATGTCATGCTCAAACGGCTGAGACAGGAAGATCATAATTTCAAGGTTAGTCTAGGTTATAGGATGAGTTCAAGGCCAGCCTGGGCAACTTAGAATTTGCCTCAAAATAAAAGGCAAAACAAGGAGCTGGGGATAGAGTTTAATGATAGAAGGTGTCTAGCATGCAAGATGTCCCGGGTTCAGTCTCCAATGAAACAGAGATTGGGGGCGGGGACAGATACAGAGTGCTAGTAATACTTCTAATTGTAAAATACTTGTTAATCTATTTATGTTTCATATTATATTGTTTACTTATTCAAAATGAACATTAATTCTTTATTTAAAATGATTGAGAAAATTTTAAATGATAAATAATGATAGTTAATTCATTTAAGGATACATAAAGTAGAAAAAAATTTTAAAAATCAAATACCTGAAGAATTGTTTCACTAAGTCGCTCTGAAGATTTAGGACTTTCTTGAGTTCCATCAAGGAGTAATGCCACTGTTGGGGCACTTGTTGTGTCCTTGTCCTGGAGACGTCTCTTTTCTTCCTCAGCCAAGAGAACAGACAGGAAGTGCAGGCTGGCAGCACTCAGGGCAGGGCACCTGACTGATAAGCCCACACATCTGCACAGTGTGTCTAAAGGGAGAACGGTTTCAGATGCAAATGTTTGAAAACTTCTTCAAAATTAGGAGGAAACTATTCAGGTTGGTTTTAGTAGTTAAGTGTATAGTGTTCTTATCTTTTAATGATGCAAAGCTCTCAATAGCACATGCAGAGGAAAAAACAGTTCTAAACCCAGTGTTGAGGCAACATGCTGAGTTAAGAAATCTAGTTTTTCATTATATAAATTTTCAATATATATACACGGGGATAATATGTGGATGACTACTTTGAGCTAATGTTAAAGTTTTGAGAATTTTTAACTTCTGAATTTTTATTTCAAAACTAAGAAAACGTTAGCCTGAGCTTGGAGGTATGCTGAGGTATGGCTCAGCAGTTGTCTAGCATGTATGTGACCCACATAGAAATCTATTTTATATGATTTCTGAAAACATATTTAAAAAATAATTCTATAAAATGAATATTAAAGACTAAAAAATGTTGGATAAAAGTATGTAAAGTCCTGCTATGTTATAGTTTACAAGACTATAAAAAAATCAAAACTCTCTTATTTAAAAACAATAACTTGCTTATTTTAGTGGGAAATAGAAAATATAAAATAACTGCATTTTTTGTATTTCAGTGCTATAAAAAGTATCCTGGAAAAAGATAGTATCTTAGAATTTCCCACGTTGTGTAAGAGATTCCATGTATGTACATTTAACACAGAATGCAGACATAGCAAAAAAGAACTGACTTTTATTGGAACAAATATAAATCTATGTAATTATTTTATAATCTTAACATACACATTTTCATGTGTATAGTGGCATAGTGGGATTTATTGTAATTTTTCAAATCTGTGTTTCAGGGTAAAGGAGGCTCATCAGGAGTATTGAAAATTCTCAAGTCAAATATCCTGTAGTTCTTTCCAATACCATGCCATAACTACTCGAAGAAGTTATACATATAACAGAAAATAAAGATTATCTTATTTTTATTAGGTGAAAGACCCCAATCCTTCAAAGATCTTCTTACCAGTCACTGCCTCCCAGTGCTTGGCAAGAGCTGAAGTAATAGGAAGGAGAGACACAGCACCAGCTTTCCTCAGGAAGGTAGCCAGAAGGTCAAACAAATGTGTCCATGTGCGATAAAAGGCCAATACTAACTGTACATCTGTAAAGTTCATCAAAACACTTCAAGTTATTAGTAAGAAGAGAACTTTCAAAAATATACAACTTACCATTAATACTTTAGTGCACCTACAGAATGATGTATACACTTGCCAAAAAAAAAAAAAAATCATTATTTTTCTAGTTAAGAGTTTTTTTGTTTTGTTTTGTTTTGTTTCTGTTTTTCGAGACAGGGTTTCTCTGTGTAGCCTTGGCTGTCCTGGACTCGCTTTGTAGACCAGGCTGGCCTCGAACTCACAGCGATCCGCCTGCCTCTGCCTCCCGAGTGCTGGGATTAAAGGCGTGCGCCACCACACCCGGCTTAATTAAGAGTTTTTATTACTGTGATAAAACACTATGACCAAAAGCAAGTTGGGGATGAAAAGGGTAATCAGTTTACAGTGACACATCGCCATGCATCACTAAGGGAAGCCAGGACAGGAACTCAGAAAGGGTGGAACCTGGAGGCAGGAGCTGATGCAGAGGCCATGGAGGAGTGCTGCTTATAGGCTTAATCCTCATGGCTTGTTCAACCTACTTCATTATAGCACCCAGGACCACCTGCCCATGAATGGCACTGCCCACATGGGCTGGGCCCTCCACCCTCCACACCAATCATGCAGCAAGAAAACGCATCATAGACTTGCATGCAGACCAATCTAATGGGAATGTTCTCTCAATTGAGGTTTCTCTTACCAAATGACTCTAGCCTGCATAAAGCTGGCAGGAAAACTAGCCTGCACAATTATCCAAGTCACTACAATTAGCTTCTTTTTTCTACTACTTCTTAAAAGTATGTCCCTTTACCCTTCTCCAAAGTCACACAAGGCATACTTTCATTAGAATATGCTCAACAACAATCAGAAAGTGTGATGCAACAAATATAAGCTACAATTTCAGAACTGCACAGTAGACATAGTATAAAACATGACATTGGCTACTTCTGTCAAACAAACTTATCCCCTCTAGCAGCTTTGTGCAGAGATAAAAAGAAAAGTACAATATGCTAAGGTCAAGGCAGAAAAGAAAGAAAACTTTCTTTGAAGAGCCAAGCAGAGAATTATCCCACAAAGAAAACTATGCCACGAAGCAGATTGAGCTGCCTACAGGACCCCATGGTAGAGAAGTGAGCCTCCCACAGTGAGGACGCTGTGCAAATGGGAGGTTCTCATCACACCTCTGCTGTTCTGTCACCTTTCATCAAACTTCACGAACGCTAGAGACACTGTCCAGGTGTCCTCAGCACCAACGAGGAACTTGGGGAGAGCATCTTCCGAGGACTCAAGGCACAACCAGCCCAAGTGCTCCTCAACTATTATGACACCAAAGTCACTAAGAAGTATCTTAGATGCTTCCTCATTGCCAATCTCATAAATACTTAATTCCAAAGATACGCTGTGTACCCATACACTCATGTTCTGTATGCTTATTTGTGTTACCTCTTTAAAAAACTACATTAAAGTTTACTCTTTTTATTCAATAAAGGCTTAAGAATGGTGAAATGTTTAACTTGGAAGATAAATTTAAAATGCTATTAACATTGAAATTTATTACCATATTTACAGAATATTTTAGTTGAATTTCTTTGCTTATATATTATAAAGTATTTAATTACATATTTGAGCTAGCAAATCATATAAGTAAATGGTATATTTATAGACCTAAATATCTAATATATTTGTATATATTATAAATGTATAAAAATATAATAGAAGTGTAGCCAGTATATTAAAAATCATTCAAAACTTAGTTTCTAAGAAAACAATTTTAAAATACTTTCCTTAATGAACATTTATATTTTTGCAAGATTCAAGAAAATACCTCATTGCTAAATGTACCTCCAGATACTGCTGATCATTTTATCTTGCATACTTTCTATAACCATTCACAAGATTAATTTTTAAATGATAAAATATATAGGAAGAATAATACACACACGCATATATATACATATATACCCACAATAATTAGTCACACCACCTCTTGCCAAGTGACTACTAGATGAAGTGACTTGTCATCGTCATCATAATTTTGTAGTGCCTTGCACTTCTTCATGAACTCAGTGTCAGTGTTGGCCAAGCAATGGCCACAAAAAAACCAACATAAGAAATTATTAAATAAAAAGAATGTATGAGACATAATAGAGCTCTGTTAGACCACAGATCACTGTAATGTCTACTTTATGCCCTTCTCACAAGAGTCACTTTTTTTTATTATTGCTTAGACTAAAATCTAACCTACTAAACTTAATTAAATTATTGCTACAATGAAGATAATTTCTAAGCATGAAAATATTACAATTCAAACACAAAAGTAATTTTAACACGGATACGAACAGCGCTGAAGACTGGTGTTACTCTGGATCACGGCATCTTTCATTTTCACGCCTCAAAGGCAAAGCAACTCCATACAATTCAAACGATTTTAGGAAATGTTCATATTATATGGTAAATTGGCTCATACCTTTAACCGCCATTTGGCCTTAGCCACAAGCATAAAGAGAGTACTCTGTGCTCACTGCAGAGCATGTGTTTCATCGGACAGACGGAGGAGATGTTTGATCAATTTTTTTTTATCTGACTCATCTACCCTAAGTTTCTCCTGGAGCCACTTCAGATCATTCTAGCTACAAAACTCATGATCAAAACCTCCCAAAATATTGGGAGTACAGAGGAGAAACAAAACAAAAACTTTCATGTGGCACAGAGCAAGATTTGCTCTCTTCTCATCTAAACTGTGACAATAAAACTTAGCTGAAGTCCCTTCTGCTGAAAAGATCATGCACTCTGGACACAGGACCTAGACTATCTGAGCTGGTCTGGCCTGGAAGCCTCCTGTCTGAGGACTACATTTCATGGTAGCAGCAGGTGCAATCTAGCTTCCAAAGAAGGGACGCAACTAAGAGTCCTAACTAGCTAAAACAGCTGCCTATGAACTGCGACAATGAGCGGCACGGCACATAGCCCTAAGGTTGCAGTCATGGCACCTATTCCTTGGTGGTAACCAACTGCTCCCTAAGGAATTTCCTTCACAAGAAGGAAATGATGCCTACCTCGTACTATGACCCTAGCCAGCTCCAGAGGTAGTGAATTCATGGATCTCATAGGAAAAGCTACTCCCACTACCAGAATTCCATAACCCTAGCCAGCTCCAGAGGTAGTGAGTCATGGATCTCATAGGAAAAGCTACTCCCACTATCAGAATTCCATAACCCTAGCCAGCTCCAGGGGGTAGTGAGTCATGGATCTCATAGGAAAGCTACTCCCACTATCAGAATTCCATACCCTAGCCAGCTCCAGAGGGTAGTGAGTCATGATCTCATAGGAAAGCTCCTCCCACTATCAGAATTCCATAACCCTAGCCAGCTCCAGAGGTAGTGAGTCATGGATCTCATAGGAAAGCTACTCCCACTATCAGAATTCCATAACCCTAGCCAGCTCTAGGGGTAGTGAGTCATGGATCTCAGGGAGTTTCCATTATACTAGATTTCTTCCTGGCCTCCAAATTGTCCTCCAATTCCAGTGCATGTTTTATACATGCAGATAAAACAACCACACATAAAATGTATTTTAATTTAGATAGATAGACAGACAGACAGACAAATAGATGATAGATAGATAGACAGACAGACAGACTTACCCGACACATCTTTGATGCATACAATGAGAACTCGAATGACATTAGTAATAAGAGGTTTCAGGAGCTCGTCCTGTATCACAAGGTCTGGCTCTACCAAGAGACAGGACTGTAAAAGCTGAGACAAAGAGGATAGGTATTCCAAGAGAAAGGAAGCCTGTGTGCAAAAGGAGATAAAATAAGTAGATCTCATGAAAAACTTATCAATGGCATCATGGTATTTTACTCTTTGTGTGTTAAAAGAAATCATTTCTTAATAAAATACATTTAATAAACCCCAAAAAGCACTCATCAACCATTACGTGCTATAAGGCAAAGCATAGTTTCCAATATTATAAGCATGTCAATAATGGTCACATTAGCACTATCAAGTGCACCACAAGTAAACAAAACAGTATTTTCAAAGCTGATTTCTAGATTTCATTTAAAGAAAGTCTATATTTTTAAAGTAGGTAACTTGTGGAACCAATATCCTAGAAGAAACAAAGAGGGTATTTAAAACCAAAATAAATGAGTTTGTAAAGAAAGATCTGATTACAAAAATATTCCTCAAAGTTCAAAACTACTGGAATAAAATACATTTAGTCTAATAGCCTAGCTATTATTATCAATAAAATGTATCTTTGCTTTCAGTTATTCTTCAGTTAAAACAAAATTTAAAAAACCCAATATTCTTATATATATATTTTATTAATTTATCCATATTACATCTCAATTGTTATCCCATCTCTTGTGTCCTCCCATTCCTCCCTCCCTCCCTTTTCTCCCTTACTCCCCTCCCTTATGACTGTGTCTGAGGGGGACCTCCTCCCCTTGTATATGCTCATAGGGTATCAAGTCTTTTCTTAGTAGCCTGCTATCCTTCCTCTGAGTGCCACCAGGTCTCCCTATCTAGGGGACGTGGTCAAATATGGGGCACCAGAGTTCGTGTGACAGGACATTCTCCACAGTTGAGTGGAGAATGGGGACTGACTTTAAAACCCAATATTCTTAAATGCAAGCAAAAAATTAAATTCTCATGATGAACAATAAAACTATCTCTGGACTTTGTAGACCAGGCTGGCATCAAACTCACAAAGATCCTCCTTTGTCTGCCTCCTGAGTGCTCGGATTAAAGGGATGCACCACCTGGAATTTTCTTAACACTAATACTATAATTAAAACATGGCAAATGTCCTTTCAAAACCTCTTGTTGGTAGACAGCAGTTAAAGAATAGAAGCAGCTCTTAGGTAGTACGTCCCTATGAGGGAACTTTAGTGAGCTACGCTGAGGTCAGTTTCTATGTCTAAAAGTAAAGCTTTTTCACTCACTGATGCCGTGAGAACACCATGAAGAGCTGGGGACTGGTCTTCACTCGTGGAGTTGTGCAAGCCTCCATGGTACATGGTCTCAGACCACCGAGAAATAGCTGTTCTCTTACTTACTCCTTGAGTATGAAATTCTTTTATAGAATATGCTACCTCATTTTATATTACAGAAACGTATATGTGCCTCTACCCTTCACAAATTCCTTATACAGATGTGAAGTTCGATTTTCTTATTTCTGTAACACTTTTGCTGTTGTTTTCTGCTGTTAGGAGAGTCTCATGTAGTCTGGGTTGGCCTAACATTCACTCTACACGTGAGGTTGACCTTGAACTCCTAATCTCTTGCCTCCGTCTCCCAAGGGCTGGGATTACAAGTATGTACCACAAGACTCAGCTTTGTAAAGTCTTTTAATTTCTTCATCTTTTGCCCTATTAAAGTTATAGAAAATTTAATCTCTGGAAACTGGAAATATTATACAACATAAAGTCAGTGAGAAATGTGAGAGAAAGGATGAATTATTTCTATAATTTAGCCATTTAAGGTTAAATACTGATATCACTAATAAACATCTTTTTTTCTTTATGGCATTTTTTTTTTAAACAAAGCAACAACAATAAAAACCAAGAACTTGGGCTAGTATGCAGATATAAGTGAGTATATACCATTTGAGTCTTTCTGCTTCTGAGTTAATTCACTCATGATCATTTCTAGCTCAATCCATTTGTCCACAAATTTAGGGAATTCCTTGTTTTTAATAGCTGAGTAGTAGTCTATACTGTATATGTACCACAGTTTCTTTATCTATTCTTCTACTGAGGGACACTTAGGCTGTTTCCATGTTCTGGCTATTATGAATAAGGCTGCTCTTATATCTGCATACTAGCCCAAAGGGGCATGTCCCATGAAAGCCTTCACTTACCAGGAAACTGGGACAGAGGGGAGGACATCCTACTGGGACTCTAGATGAGAGAAGCATGGGAGAATAGCAAAGTACAAGGATCCAGAGGGTCCTAGAAACCTACAAGTAGAACATTATGATAGGCAGATTTGGGCCCAGGGGTCCCACTCAAACTAAGGCACCAGCCAAGGACAATACAGGCGGTAAACTTTAAACCTCTACCCAGATCTAGCCAATGGGCAGAACATTCTCCACAGTTGAGTGGAGAGTGGGGTATGACTTTTACAGGTATTCTGGTGCCTCATATTTGTCTATGTCCCCTGAAGGGGGCGACCTGGTGGCACTCAGAGGAAGGACAGCAGGTTACCAAGAAGAGACTTGATACCCTATGAGCATATACAGGGGGAGGTAATCCCCCTCAGGAACAGTCATAGGGGAGGGGAATAAGGGGAAAATGGGAGGGAGGGAAGAATGGGAGGATACAAGGGATGGGCTAACCGTTGAGATGCAACAAGAATAAATTAATTAAAAATTAAAAAAAAAAAACAAGAACTTGTCAATCACACACCCCAACACACTTCTGCCTGCAGCTGACTGTACCCCGACCACCAGCACTCTGCACCGTCCTCTGCCTGTTTCCCTTTCCAGCCCATGCCTCTGCTCTGTCCTGACGCTCTGGTAGTTTGGGGTTTTTTTCCCCCCTGGTCATTCTGTAGCAACAGCTCCCCGTGACACACCCTTGTATCCAATGTCACTCGTCTTTTTTTCCATACCATTTGTCACTACCTGGTAACATATTTCACATTTCATGTATGCTTCTATGTTTCTTCTGCACCTAATCCATAGATTCCTTATGGGCACAGATGTTTGCTTTCTATCAACAATAGCTATAGGAATCTGGTAAATATTGGAGAATTTCCTGCATTCTTGTGCAAGCAGCAATGGATGGACAAACACTAATCCACGTACTGCAGGCAGCGCAGTGGTTCCACAGGGCACTCTGGAACCAACCTGCATGACCAGCTCTCCCTGCCCTGCTCTGCACTGTGGGAGATCCCCCAACCTCCCTTTGCTCTGTGACATGATGGAACTAGTGATACCTCGTGGTATTTAAGATCAGGTGAAACAGTTCTGGATCCTTGCTCTTTCTTGGACAGACCAACCACACTGTTATCCCAGAGGCCTTGCTATGCCCACAGGACCATCTTCCTCTCTTCAGGTCAAATATCATGATTGGGAAGGTTTTCCCTGGACACTCTAAGTAGATCAGCACTCTGTCTCAATCTCTGATATTGTCCCTTGCTTTATCTTTTCTTTTGAAATGCTTATCATCCATATATATATATATAACCATATATATATATATATATATGTATGTATATATATATAAAACCTATTCTTATATATATATAACCTATTCTTCAAACAAAAGGTTAAAGGTCTTTGTTTTAATGACTTAGGGAAGACTGTAAACCAGAGGAAGTTATTCAGTGATTTGTCAGTTGTAGGAACAAACACCTAAAGAGAAAGGATATCCTGTGAATAAGCTAACTCAAATAAAATTAGTGCACTGGAAAGAACACATGCTTCAAAAATGCCTCGCAGAGTACTTCCAAGAAACTCCACATGCAGAGAGTGCAACAGAAAAGCGACTTCACTTACCACTCATCACCCCTCAACCACACACAATACACGTCCTGTTAAAATTTGGCCTTTAAATAAAACGTCTAGTAGGAATAATTATACTGGAAATTGCTAAGCATATTTTACATATAGAACCTAGGCAAGAACCCCAAATTTAGTGAATAGATGTGAAGAAAAAAATTAAAATTTATTTTGGTCACCTGGTTAAACATTTTTAGATTTTCGTCCTTTTTTTTTTTAAAGATAGGTGGTAGCACAGGTATTTAATCCCAGAACTTGGGAGGCAGAGGCAGGTGGATCTCTGTGAGTTCAAGGCCAGCTTGGTCTACAGAGTAAGGTCTACAAAGAGAAACCCTGCCTCAAAACAAATAAATAAATAAATAAAATAAGAAGGGAAAAAATAAAATATAAATGTTAGTCTAACAACTTCAACCTAGGTGAAAATAAAAGACATATCAGAGACAGTGTAAAATCATAGAAGTAGGCTATACCAATGTCCCATTATAAAGTAGTGCTCTGGGAAACAACAAAACATTTATAACTGATTAATGATGGAGTTAGAAAAAGTGTCCACTATTCTTATCTCCCATCTCAGTTTCTCTTATATTAAAATTTTAAGTAACCTAGTTCAAAAAGCAAACAATAGCACACATATACAAAGATTTCCATCTTCTTCTTGTGGTTGGATCTTCTTAGCAGAATTCGTTATTTGACCCTTAAGGCAATGAAGCCCATGACACAGGTGAGAGGCAGATCCACGATGCTTACCTGAGCCTGCGTATGCTCAACAGCAGATGATAAAGTTAGTGGGGCCGTGAGTTCCTGGACGCATGTCTCTATGAGGGAGGCATCCACAGTGCTGTCAAGGATAAAGAACACCCCATAGATAGTTACTATGCTTCTTATTAAAGGCAAAACACAAATCTGAAGTTTTAATATAAACCTGAATATAAACACCCCATAGATAGTTACTATGTTTCTTATTAAAGGCAAAACACCATAATTTGAAGTGTCAATATAAACCTGCATATAAATAAAGAGAAAGGGCTTTTACAACTACATATTATATAAATAGTTCCATAGAGTATTCCAGAAAACAGAAAAGTATTGTTAGGTAAGTGTGAAAAACAAAGAATTCTAAAACGTGAAACTGCCATATTTAGCATCAGTTGTCAGTGTGGCATACCTGAACACAAGAAACCACAATTGAGGAATTGTCTCTACCATATTGTCCTAGCGACATGTCTGTGAAGTGTGCTCTTAAACTGACGTTGATCTGCGTGGGCCCAGCCCACCGTGGGAGGTGCTATCCTTGAGGAGATGAACCTCTGTGGTAAGGCCATGATAAGCAGGAGGCGGCAAGCCAGTGAGCAGCACTGCTCCAAGCCCTCGGCTTCTGTTCCTGTCCCCAGGTTCCTGCCTGGGCTCAGCGCTTCTCTCATTGATGATGGCCTGAAACCTGTAGCCCAAATAAACCCTTTCCTCCTCTAGCTGCTTTTGGTCAGTGTTAATCACAGCAAACAGAAAACCTAGGACACAAACAAAGAATTCTTTTCCAATTCTGTCTTCACATGCCAGAAGAGAGAGAAAGCAGTATGATTTGGCAAAGAGAAAAAAAATATTTCAGACAGCAGTGTTCAAACGTGGAAGATGAGAACGTCAGATAAATGGACACATGCCTGTGGTTAAAAGAAGCGAGGGGCGGGGGTGATGCTCGGATAGAGCAGCTTGTGTCAGGAAGAGCAGAGAAGTCACCTTTACCACCCACGAGAAGTCTCTGGACAGCAGCTTTCCTCACACTCACCCCTTTAAGCTGGGGCCAGCAATACCCTCTAGAGGACAACGTAACACCAAGCAAGGAATAAACTATACACTTAGGTCTGAACGCAATAGCCAAGGCTTGGCCACTGTGCTAAACACATCATCAGAAGGTCACTAACATTCGGAAAATGAAAATTTCAATGACTCAAATTGTCTCTTTAAATTCTATCAGAGTATTCCTGACAGACATTTACATACAAATGAAATCCAACAGTGATTTCCAACCTGGGAACATTACTCTGATGTGACTGCGAGAGAAGCCTAACACTCCTTCATGTCCAGTGAAGAACAGCAAAGGGGATTATACTACATTCCTTGACTATTCTAGAAGGCACGTAAGGTTTAAAACCATCTCAATTTTTAAAATTAAAGAAAAATCTCTTTGGCCTTAACAATCAAGCTGAGAAGCTAATACAAGTACACGACAGAACAGAGCGAGGAGACAACAACAGCAACAAGTATGACGACAACTGTGGTGAAAGGAAAGGCCGGGGACAAGTGAGAATGTGCTGCCGGGCACACACGCGCCTGCATCTGTTACCCTCTACTCCCAGTTGTCTCTTACCTACAGAGACGCTCTATAAGATGGGCCTGTTGAAAAGCATTTGCAGTATCTCTTGGAGTAACTGCCAAAAGGTTGTCTAAAAGGCTACAGGTTGCTGACAGCAGAGACGGAGTGACAAACACATGGTGCTTGTGACTGGGGGCTGACAATGATGAGTCACGAGGTCGCACTGATCTGGCTTCACGCTGACCTGTTATTCATAAAGAGCAGAAAAAAATTGTTTGGTTTCCTAGTGCTTATTAACAAAATTTACAAGTTCTCATAGCATAGGAGGTTCCTGGAGACGGCAAGGGTCGCAGTTGGCTAATTCTTATAACTGCTCAACTTAGCATTGACGCTACGGAGCTTGACTGCTCCTATTCTCAGCCCCCACCCCCACTCAGGATGAGATGTGAATATGCATGTATATGCACAGAAGCACCCGACATCAATTATAGATACACAAATGCACACGTACACAAACACATGCGTGCATCCTGAGACAGAGTAATGAGAGCCAAGGTTCGAACATCTTTTTTTCCTAAAATTCTAAGTGCCGGAATGTTTCCAACTTCCAAATACATGTGCATCCTTCAGCACTTCCAGTGGGAACTCAGACAGCAATCTACAAACTACTTCTGTAGAGCAGCGAGCACACAGTCATGACAGAGGGAACCAAACCATAAAGAGGACTTCAGAGTAATGTTGGTAATTAGGTGTGGGCCAGTGGATCCCTGTGGAAAACCTGGTTGACAGGAACAAACATGGATTTTAGGTAAGGACCGTGGACCTTTCCGGGCTGAATCCAATGTGCCTCAGCATCTGTCCTTATCGCTCTTGGTCCTTGTTTATTCTTTTGAGAAAATACTTTTAATTAATTCCTACTTAAGAAAAAGCATGAGTACAGGAATTATGAGCTAAGCATTTTCTTATCTATCTACCTGCCCTGGAGCCTTTTATTTTATAGATTGCTTGTGATTCATAGATACATGCTTCCTTAGTAATTTTTGAAAATGGAGTCACAGCCTGTAATCACTAGAGGACCATTACTAAAGTCAGGGAATATCACAGATCCAAGGGTACTAGTTAATATCTAACTGCAGGCCTTTTCTACATCTTGCCAATCATCCTACAGATGTTCTAGAAAGCATAAGAAAAAAATGGATCTATTTGGAATATAATTTTACATTTATTTAAAATGCCTCTGCTTTCTAAACTGAAAGAGTTTTTTGGTCTTGCTCTGTCTTTCCTGACCAAGACCATATTATGAGGAAACTTTCTGAGGTCTCGTCATGATCAGGTTCTTAGTGCACCTTATCATGGGATATGACTCTACTTTCCCACTATTGGAAATATTAGCTCTCACTGTTTAACTAAGACCTTGCTATGCTTAGGATACGCATGTCCCGCACAGGCTCATGTTGTAAAACATCAACAACTGATGGCACCACCTGCAGTGGGTCTGGGAACTTTAGGACGTAGGACCTACTTAAGGGACAGAGGAGAAGGAAGGCTCCTGGTGAGATCTTGTTTATGGCCTCTTCCTGTTTCCCTCTCTTTTCACCTTCTGTCATGATGTGACCAGCTTCTGCCCCTCAGTCCACTTCAGTGTGCTGATGGAGTCGTGTGGCTGTGGGCTGAAGCTCTCAGCTTTCCTCCATGTACACTGCTCTTTCAGAGAATTTGCCTACAATGGCATAACATTACTTAAACAGGTGGCACCTATTAAGTTCCTCAACAATAAAGTTATATTTTATTTTATGCTAAAATGGCTACCAAATGGTAATTCTCCAATGTTATCACTTTTTATTTTAGTTAGCTTTCTAGCAGATGAAAGAGCATTTCCTTCTGATCACTTATTTATTTAATATAATTCAAGCATTCACAATCTGTGTACCATATTCATTTGGTTTGAATTATCCCAGGATACTTCTTTTCAATAGCAGTTCCATGTATTCCATAGTCTTTCCCATACATTCCATTAACTTCTGTTGGTCCAGATTCATGTTATTCTTTCTCATCTCATGGCCCCAAATCAAGCATTTGTTCCAGAGTTCTGATTGCACAAAAGGAAGAATCAGAATCAGGAACAAAGGCCTGGGCATACGTGTATGTATTACTATCAATGTGCATTTATGTGTGTGTATGTGTACACGTATATATGTGTGTGTTATGCATATATATGCATGTGTGCGTTTATACTTGGGCAGATACACATGCATCTATGAATAAAAAACAATTCATAGTGACAGCTCCAACTCTATTCTAACTTTACAGGGTCTATTAAACACCCTTAGTCCTTTAATGCTTCACTTATAAACAAAAAGCCTTTCATTGTCACTGTTTACTCACTCATTTGCTCAGTCTCATGTATATATGAAGAAGATTAAAGATTGCTAGCTGCAAAACGTAAAGCAGCCTCATGACTGAATGCTTGCCTGTACTTTCCTTTGCTTGTCATTAAGTCTGAGAGTGAGTTTATGAATTACTTACTAGATGATCTTGTTTGTATTCCACATTACTTTCACGTTTTGTCAGTTTAATTTTTTCCTTTTCACGTAGGGGTAGAGGACTGCACAATAAGCACTTTGCCCACCGAACCATCTCCCTAACCCAGTTGGATGCTTTCTTTATTTATCAATATTTTATGAGGAATTACTATGTGCCAGTTTTAGATATACTCCTTGATTTTTCAATAACTCAATAGAACTATTTTTCAATAGTTCATTATATAGGTAAATTTGAAACCACGTTCCTGCTTTTGGGGTATCTGGGTGGTTGATATATTTCCTAATTACAAATAATATTTCATTGACTAATCATGTAATATGTATTTTCATAGTTTTAGAGCTGAGCCATATGAAAATTCCTACCTATAAGATAAATGCATTTACAGATTCATTAGCTATTGCCAGGGTCCCTTCCAAAAAATGTCACACTAATTGCATTCCTTCTTATAATTTATAAAAGTGTTATTTGTCCATAGCCTGGCCAAGAGAATGCACTGCCAGTGTTTTTTAATCGTTGGCTATTTAATTTAATAGCTAAGACAGAGGGTCACGGTGTAACATCAGTTTGTACTTATCTGGTGATACGGGTCCTCCTGTCTTGTGCATGTCTGCCTCATGTCTCTGCTCACTTTACATTGGCTCAGCTCTTTTCCTTCTTAAGAATTACGAATGCTTTATATGCTTATATAGCACTTTCTGTAAGCTATGTTGCAAAGTCACATTAGTTTTGTCAAGTCGTCTCTTCACTTGATGGTGTTTTCTGCTACATAAGTTGCTTTTATTTATTACTATTATTATTATTATTATTATTATTATTATTATTATTATTATTATTATTATTATATGTCAAATGTGTTCCTTTTCATTAAATTTTGACTTTCTGAGACAAAATTAGAAAGTCTTCCATGTAGTTTTATGAGCATTCATTCATGTTTTCTTCTAGTATTTGTATAATTTCACTTTTCACTTTGTAAACTTCAATATAATTACAACTTAAAGCAGAGTTGGTTGCAGTTCGAATATAACGAGTAACATGTGCTGGCATTTGTAAAATACATTGCAGGGCTAAAGGATTTCGCATGTACCTAGCATGAGCACAGTCCTGGGTTCTGTCCACACCTGCAGAACATAAGTAAAATCATGTTGCAGCTTGCTCATGTGCATTCCTAGTAACGTAAAGATCCATACATTTTGTTTCAAGTGACTGCCAGCCTTACAGAATACATCTCAACTATAATCTCTTTACTTTCAAGTCACATGCTATTAAGTTTTTCCCAAAACAGGGTTTAAAAAATAGAATGAATTAAGATGCAATGTTTTTGGCTCAAATACTAAATATTGTTCAACTAATAAACACTTTAAATTTTTTAAAGAGAATAACTGTTTAGGGACATCTAAACCACTTCTTTCTTAAAGTATGTACTGTGAGGGGTGCGTCTGAGTACAGATACCCAAAAACTGAAGTTGCAGGTAGCAGTGAGCAGCTCAGTGTGGAGTTGGGAACCTAATTTGGTCCCTCTGCAAGCGCAGTAGCACTCTTATCTTCTGAGCCATTTCTCTAGTCTCAAAATCTTTTTGATAATCAAATTCACATTTATTACTTCATATTATTTGTTTTGTTAGTTTATGATTATTTATTCTAGATAATCCTAGCAGGTCTGCAATTTGCTTAATTAAAAATCTGGTCTCTAGATATTTACTTTAAAAACTGCCTGGACTTCCTGTATTTTCATTCCCCCTTCCCTACTCACCTCTCTTCCTATCTTATATTAAAGCAGACTATCTCCCTAAATATATATATATATATACCAAATTGAGTGGGCTAAGGATGTGGGTCAATGGGTAAAGTGCCTGTCACCGAGCACAGGGGCTACAGTTGAGATGCTTACCACCCGTGTAAAGGCTGGATATAGGAGCAAACATCTGCAATCCTAGTACTGCAGATCAGAGATGGGCAGGTCACTGGCCAACCAATGAGCTCCAGATTCAGAAAGTAATCTTGTCTACAAAAACAAGATGGAGAGGAGAAATGGGCATACGATGCCATCCTCTGCCCTGGAGCAAAAGTAACTGCTAGGTGCTGGAAGAGAGATAGTTTTCTTTAAGACTGTAGCCACTGATAAGCTAACCATGTTCAGTGGAGGAAAACAAATCCAAAAATGTTGGATAGCACACTTCATCTTGAAAAGTTTCACGATAGCAAATGCCTTTAATCCCAGCACTTGGGAAGCAGAGGCAGGCAGATAGATCTCTATGGATTAAAGGCCAGCCTGGTCTACAAAGGAAGCAGAGGTAGGCAGGTAGATCTCTATGGATAAAGGCCAGCCTGGTCTACAGAGAAAGCAGAGGTAGGCAGCTGATCTCTATGGATTAAAGGCCAGCCTGGTCTACAAAGGAAGCAGAGGTAGGCAGGTAGATCTCTATGGATAAAGGCCAGCCTGGTCTACAAAGGAAGTTCAAGACAGTCAGGGCCACACAGTGAGACCCCGTGTCAACCGTACAAAGGAACACAACATTTGGGGGATACGGCAGGGCGTGTAGATCTGGGAAGAGTTGAGAGAATAAGGTGAATATGCTCAAAACACGTACAAAACTCAAAATTCTCCAAGAACTAATAAAGAACGGATCAGCAACAGCCTTTGGCACTGTGGGGAATCCAGAGAAACATTCTGCATGCATGAGTCCCTGAATACAGAATGCAGGGCTGGCCTATCTCCAAAGAAAGGGAGAAAATTGGGCTCCAAGCTCTTTAAGGAAAAATGAAAGATGCTCAAAAAACTTAACCCATGGAGCTCAAGTGGACATGGCACAAGGGACACATGAGGTTTCTATAAGACACTCAAGAGAACAATACTGTCCAGGTTAGGAAGTTTACAAGTGTTCTAGGAAACATTCATGAGGAAATAAATGTCAGTCACATTTCCTTCATCCTGAAGTAATGATGGAAAAGACCTTTGATTTGCAAATCTTTAGTTTACAGTTTTCTGTGCTGTTAAAAAAATTAACGGGAGGGTGATTAGGAAAGATTTCTAAAGTCAACCCCTGGGCTACACGCACGCATGTGCGCACACACACACACAGACACACATACATACCTTGAGTTACAAACTGGTCAAGCACAGTTTCAGGAATAAGTGTTGACGGCAGCAGGGTCTGAATCTCAGTGCTGCCCACCGAGGCAGCCACCTGTGAACCAGGCAGGGTATTTTACTCATTAATGCTGCAGTGTAGAAAATGAAACAAATAGCAGATATGCAAAATATCCTTCAGAAAGCAAGTTTTTAACTGAATTTTCTAGGTAACACAACCACAAAACACTTTAAATCTTGAGTTATAGTTTCCAGATAACAGCATTTTCTCTGATCTCTTATAGGAATTGTTACAATGTCATCCTAAGCCAGTAACTCAAAAAAGCCAAGTTTTGATTTGAAGCCTGATCATAATGTACGTTTCTGATATAAGCTGACAGGACTCTGGCAGGTCTTGCCCTTCTCCCCACTTCCCTCTGCTTTGCTCAAAGCCATTAGATGACATTCCTAAAGCTAGCCACTAAGCTTTACTCCCTGTTTTGGCTACTTCCTCCTCCTCCTGAGGCTTACTATTAAGGTCTAGCTACCCAACTATTGCAGTCCAGGAAACAAGAGCCTTCTAATTAACATGCCCACCTAAGTAACATTGGCTCACCTAATTAAAACGGGGTTTCCCACTTATAAATCTTAAAAGCCACCATTTCCTACCTGCCAGAACTGTCTCCTCTCCTTTGTCTTTTGGAACAAATATCCCTGGCCCTCTCTTCCCTTCTCCTTCGCCCTCATCCTCTATCTCCTGTCTTTGTCTCTTAGTCCTTGATCCTCTTAGGCAAATAAGTCTCCTTTGTGTTGTGAGAACTTGGTCTGGGGGGTCCTGAGCCAATACTTTTTCTTTCATAAGCAACTTATGGTTCTCACTGTCAAAATGTTGGAAGACTTAAGATATATACTTCTTTATATATATATATATACTAAAGTTTATTGATTTTAGATTCTTACATTTCTCTGTGTGTATGTGTGTGTGTGTGTGTGTGTGTGTGTGTGTGTGGTGTTTTGCCTCCATATATGTCTGTTTACCATCTGTGTGCCTGGTGAACATGGAACACAGAAGAAGGTGTTGGATCCCCAGGATATGAAATAAACTGAGCCTAAATCCTTCACAAGATCGACAAGTGCTATTAACTGCTGAGCCATTTCTCCAGCTCCCATTTTCTTTTATTTATAATAAAATAGTTTGTTTTTGATGTCTCAAATTATACACTTAAGTTTTAATAATGCCTATAAAAATCAGTGTAAATGCTGGAGGGATGGATGACTCAGAATTTAAAAGCACTTAATCTTCTTCAAGAGAACCCAAGTCCCTAGCACCCACACTGCTCACAACCACCTATAACTTCATGCCCCAGAGACCTAACATCCTGTCTCACATCTGCAGAGAGCATACATGTGGTGAACAGACAAACAAACATGCGAAAACAAACAAACCCTACACATAAAGTAGAGGAAAACTTGCAGATCTAGATTTTTTTTTAAATCAGTGAAGTATTAAAATTTTTTTATATTTTGCCTCATATCAGAAAAGAACTTTTTAAAAAAACGGCTTGGCGAAATGCTGACAATGTGTTTCAGCATAAATGTTTTAAAAAACATTAGACCTAGTAGAAATGCTGTACAAAGCAAACACAAATTCGCCAAGAGGGTCACAGATGGGCGGTGACCTCCTGAAATTGGATGTTCTCAGGCTCCTGAACTCTGCACTTCTTTGTGAAAGTGCCCTTTCCAGGAAGTAAGACACCTCTTTTTCTTGCCATCATTTTGTCTCCATGTAAATGCACAAAGGATCCATATCTGGGGAGGCCCGTGTCAGTGTGTACCCGTGACATAGGGCATCAACAG
This sequence comes from Acomys russatus, assembly GCF_903995435.1. Classification (NCBI taxonomy): domain Eukaryota; kingdom Metazoa; phylum Chordata; class Mammalia; order Rodentia; family Muridae; genus Acomys; species Acomys russatus. Next base: position 73,844,396 of record NC_067156.1, on the reverse strand, counting down.
AACTGAGAAGTCAGCATTGTTGCTGAGGCAATACCACCAGGTCATATGTGTACACTAGATGTACTTATTCCTAAAATGTACCACCTTTGACTTAAATTGATAACCATCAAAGCAAATATTAAAATTGTTTTCATTTATAGTTTCTAATAGTAATAAAGATATGAACTTGAAGAAATTCATAGCAATTACATCTATGTATACTTAATAAATGTCCCTTTCAACATTATGCAAGACATTATCTTTCCCGTTAGGTAACTATCATGGTTCTGATAATAGTAAGTGAGAAAATGCTGAAGCCAAAAACAGAATTTAAGCACAAAAAGACATTTGAAGGAATGCTTCATGTAAATAAATCACTCATAGACAAGCACTAAATCCATTATTTTGTATTAAATTCAGATAATAAGAAAAGTAGCCTAATACTTGCTTATTTAAAAATATATTTGTACAGATAACAGTTGAGAGGCATGTAAAAAAAATTCTTGTCAAAGCAATCAAGATAATTACTATGGTTCTAGGAAAAATCAAACACCACGACTAATACCACAACCTCGGCAGCAGTTGAATAATAAATATACCTGCTCCTGTCAAAGCTCCTTTAGCTATTAAACAAAAAAAAGAGGACAAGATTAAGGAGACCTAAGCTTAAGGAAGATGCTTTAGAAGTATCTATTTGTTATGTTAGAATTTGCCTTATGTGGCTAAGGAAATCAAAGAGCTTCTTTGTGTGGCAATATGCCTCAAAAGTGGACTATGGGTGACCTATATTTCCACTGTTCTTTTTAAACATTTTCTTCAATTTAATATGTGGGGTATACTCCTTTTTTAATAAGCGAAAAAGAAAAAGAAAGAAAGAAAACATGTATTAAGCTGAACTGTTCCACTTCCATGAAAAAATATTAGTAAAACACATGTAAGAGATATTTAATTATATTTAATATTCTGTGCTGATCCAAAAATCTTCTCCTTTTGACTAAAAGTTCAAATAATAAGTGTTTGATCACCTAAGGGTTTTAACTGATGCATGCTACTGATTCACACAGAAAGACTTATTCTGGCCCTGGTTCCTCAAGACAATCGATTTGCTGTCAGCTGAGTCCATAACCCATAGTCTCAGTCTACAATTGGCAGGATAAACACTATTCAATAGGAAACCCTCACATGCATGTGTAGTGAGACAGAGCTATTGGGCTCCGTTTGAGAGCAGATACTTTCTTTTCCAGACTTTCCTGAACCCAATGAAAGCTTCAGCTAGATTAAGACTTCTGTCCACCCCCATGTGGAGGTGGTAGAAGATGGTTCACTTAAACACCATGCTTAGTCAGTCCTGCCTTCTTCCTAGTAAATAAGCCTCATTCTCACTCCTTCCCGCGTTAAGCAGGAAATCTAAGTGGGAGTCATAGGTCTATCCTCTTCCAACAATAAACCCACTTAATTCATTCATAATTTCCTTGGTTCATTAAAATGGTCTCAGTACAAAACTACAACTACGCATCTAGTCAAACTGCATGCATGCCAGAACAGGTGCAGATGCAAGACAACACAAAAGTGTCAATTTTCTTACAACATTAATAGATTTAAAAAATGTTTCTGAAACTTGATTACATAGTTCTTAAGTATGAATTCTGTAGATGACATTGTGTCAAAATGTCAAAAGTTTAGATGCACCGAGTAGGCTTCTTCCTGATTTTCACATGTATTTGTGATATAGCCTGATATCTTCCATTGATGCTCCTTAGCAAGACAAGCTGAGTCCTCTTTGAGCGGATGGCATATGTGATTCTCGCCTTATTATCTGGCTTAAGTTACAGAAGACAATAGAGAAGAGACAGATTGTGGTACTTAAAACCACCATCTTAAAACTGACCTAACTTGTTGTTGTCACCATTGTTAAGAATCTAGGGAGGGGAAACAAGAGATGGTGATGAAGGCATACAGATTTTTAGATACAAAGCAAGTAAACTCTGAGGATCCAATATGTAGAGTGATGACTACAGTTAACAATAATGTGATTTTCTGTTGGCATAATGTTCTTGTGGACTGTGTACAGTTTGCCCTTGTTTATTCAAATGTTTATTTCTCTACCCCGCTATCTGGTTTCAATCTGGACATTGCATTGTGCTCTTTAGTCTAAGTATCTCCTGACTCAGGTTTGTGTAAACGTGGCACCATTTGCTCTGTGTTGCCGATGAAAACCAACTAGTCGACGCTAAGCAATAACAGAGAATAGGGTGGGACATCCTGGTGAGTGAGCAGAGAAAGAAAGAAGAGGATGGAACCACAAGGAGAAGGTCAGAAAACATCCAGGAAAAATTAACTAGGCCTAGCAGATAATTTAAAAGCAAATACAAACTGGGCGTGGTGGCACACGCCTTTAATCCCAGCACTCAGGAGGCAGAGGCAGGTGGAACCCTGTGAGTTCAAGGCTAGCCTGGTTTACAAAGCGAGTCCAGGGCAGCCAAGGCTACACAAAGAGACCCTGTGTCGCAAAACCAAAAAGGAATGAAAAAAAAAGCAAACATAATGTGGGAAATCTGAATGGGAGGAATCTATACTAGCATGGAAGTTTAGGATAGAGTAATTATTGGGCAGCATTGTGCTATAGGCTAATTAAATAGATCCTAGTCTCTGTGTAGTTATTTGGGTATACATTGCTTAAGGAGTAACCATTGATTTCACTAAAATAATAATTCAATACTAATTTCAATAATCTTTCAACAGTTTTCTTACATCATTTTTGTACACATTTGATAATTTGCTGACAATACACACTGTACACATACACATAGTGGTGGTGAGGGAAGGCTATCATAACCAATGTGACTCTAGTAGTCTTTTTATAATGTACACATATATCAAATCATATCCTAAATTTATTTATTTATTTATTTATTTATTTATTGTATCCTAAATTTATACTTCATGAATTTCACCTCAATTAAGTTGGAAGAAAAAATGAGATTTGAAATTTTATTTATAATAACTGAAAACAATGATTCTTTTCTTACAGTGTTTTTGTACACATATTTGAAAGTATGAAAATTATGTTTCAGCATAAGATAAATAGCAACAGTTAAAAGCATTCCTTTGAAATAGCAGACAGAGAAAGGCAGAGACAGAGACAGAGAAACAGAGAGAGACAGAGAGAGACAGAGAGACAGAGAGGAGTCATGTTATATTAAAGAAACAACTCAATATAAGAAATAATGTTCAGTGGATATCCTTAGGAGGCCTTCCTTCCTTCCTTCCTTCCTTCCTTCCTTCCTAAGGGAGAAGTGTATCTATGAGTGGGCTTTTGAAGGAGGAAGAGTGGATCTGGGCGAGAAAAGAGGTGGAGGAGGGACTGGGGAGAGAAAGATGAACCCATATTCAGAAATTACTTCATCTGCATTGTACTTTTTAAAACCAAAGGACTTCACTGGACACTTTAATTATTAAGATTAGCAAAAACAAAACCTGTGTGTTTTAGAGCTGCTCAGTGGCAGAGCACCTGGTTGCATGGTCAGTGCCCTGTAGGGCTGCTCGGAAGCAGAGCACCTGGTTGCATGGTCAGTGCCCCGTAGGGCTGCTCAGTGGCACAGCACCTGGTTTCATGGTCAGTACCCTGGTTTACTCTTCACATGACAAGAGAACCTGAGTATTTTCTTTGTCAAAGCAACTATATTGTGCACCTCATGATATTATTCCATGAAAATCATTACTAGTGCTTAAATTGCTGTTTAATTTTTAAATATAAAGGGAAAATGATTTATAGGATACTAAATAGGATACATATCTAGCCACATTTGAAAAACATGGCAAAATATGAGATATAAAAACTTTAGTAAGAATGCGGAGTCCACGTGTTCATTTTTATAAATTGATACCCTTATGCCCAAGAGCAGAATAGCTTCATAATTTATTATCATAAATTTTAATAACTTACCTGCTTCTTATATTATATACAATCCAGTTGGAGTGATTTAAACTTCTTACACCAAGAAGTTTAAATCACTCCAACTGGATTGTATATAATATAAGAAGCAGAAATCTCAGAAACATCATTAAAGGATGACCCGGGGATGAGAGAAGATCTATGCATCTCTGACTAGAATGCCTACTCACAAGCAGAGACTAGCAGCACAACTGAGTTGTGTTCCTCATGCTGCATATGACGCAAGAGTGTACATGTCCCCGCATTTACCCTACCCTGCTCTCAATCAGCCTCATGACCGTGAGGTGCATGCCTAACTTTCAGTGTGAAAAGGGTACCACCACCACATAATGCAGACTGAACATCTTAGTCTATTTGCATAAAAAATGAGTAGCCAGGCATGGCAAACACAGAAAGCAGCAACAGAGAGAATTTTTTTCACTTCCAAATTGATCGTCCATTTCTTTAAGTATTAGCACTTTATAGTACTGACTATAAATCTATAGTAACTTAGCTTAAAAATATTAAGTGACAAGAAAATAAAGAGAAATATGAAATATTTTGAAAATGACATGCAAACGTGCATGCGTACATAATGTCTTACAGAATAAGTAGACTAAAGTGATGTCCTATTCCTATTAGCTTTCACATTCATTCTAATGCTGCAAACTGAAATTATTATATTATAAAACAGAATGCAGATATCATTAACTATCAAGATTTAAGTTTTATTAGTAAATATTAATTTTTATACTTCCCAAACTAACCAACCGTACATAGGCATACCTATGGCCTATATTAACAATGCTTAAATAATACACGCCATTTGTATTTTCCTTCTTCCCAAAACACCAGACTTAGTTTTTGCATGACCTATAAATAGTTGAAATTTATTTAAAACAAGGATAGTTATTTCTTTTATACCCTTTTTTACTGAAGTCGTGTCACTGATGTCATATAGACGTCATCTAAGATTTTTAAGGACAAGTATTTCTCCTATGAAGCCTCTTGATCCATTCCATACATATACTATTCCATGTACAGAACCATTTTTAATACCCAGACAAATGGCAGTGGTATTTTCCTAGTATCAGTTGTAATAGTCCATGCCATTTCACTATGCTGAATGAAAAGTTTTCACATGTTTATGTTTATAAAGCATATCTTACTCCTTTCACGCCCAAAGAAGGCTCAGCTTACAGTAAGCTGTATTTTGAATTCAAACTCCAAAATCTAACATCACACACTTTCTGAATGTTTTAATATATAACAATATGCAGTCATTTTCCAAACTAAGCTTTACAGTCTTAGCTAGTTTTAACTCTTGTGAGTACTGAACCTAAGACATATCTGAATATATCAGCCACTTACATATGTGTATAGAAGTGTCAGAAGGAAGGACATGATCCTGCAAATGACCACTTCATAAACAAAAACAATATTCAATCATCCTTACAATGCAACCTGTTTGCACCTGGACTATTTAACACATATGACATCTGTGGTCAACAACCAGAGCCATCACCTCTGCATCTGCATGGCTGCTACTAGTTTGGGTAATGGGTCTTACTCTATCCCTCAATTTTTCATTTGTAACACAGTGGCAACAAGAATTATTCAGTGTTTTTTTCCTCCAAGACAATGATGGCTCATAAATTAAACTTTTCAAATATTTAAATGAACTAAAAATCAGACTTATTTAAATTTGTGTTACACATGAAGAATATGTTTTTGAAAATGAATCACATTTTCTGTGTTATTTATTCTGACAAAAGATCAAACAAATTTTAAAGCAATAGCAAACCAACTCTTGGTCATAAAGCTGTGTTGCATTTGTGGTTTAACCGTGCATAAATACCTATTTGAGGGCTGGAGAGATGGCTCAGAAGTTAAGAGCACTGTCTACTCTTCCAGAGGTCCTGAGTTCAATTCCTGACAACCACACGGTGGCTCACAACCATCTATAATGAGATCTGGTGCCTTCTTCTGGCAGGCAGGCACACATGCAGTCAGAACATTGTATACATAATAAATAAATAAATAAATAAATCTTCAAAAAAAATAAATAAATACCTATTTGGTGAATTTTTGAGGGGAAAGAAATGGTTTCAGGAGGAAAAGTATGTTATATCTGTGACCCAGTTAAACAGAGACTACAGTGAGGTACTACTTATTTACTAGGACAATGCCTCAGGAAAACTAGGACACTGCTTACTCTATCTGCACTGTACACAATATAGAGGCCCAACACTTACAAGTGCTGAAGGGAAAAAAAAAGCCTGAACTGCCCCATCTGCCTGACGCTCCTGGGGCGCAGCCAGCAGAACCAGCAGAGCAGCAGCAGGGCAGAGCCAGCAGAGCCAGCAGAAGACTGCTGGACCACAGGAACATTCAGGTACCTAAGGCATAGCTATCAGAACTAACACCAAGGACAGCCACATGGCTCAAGGACAGCAAGGAACACCATCAACAAGAGCCAGGGCAATATGGCACCACAGAGCCCAGCTATCCTTCTACAGCAAGCGCTGGAGATCCTAACACAGCCAAAGGACAAGAGAGTGACCCAAACACCAACCTTACAAAGAAGATAAAGACCTTAAAGGAGGAATCAAATAAATCCTTTCAAGAAATAAAGGAAAACACAATTAAACAGGTGAAAGAAATGAATAAAACTGTTCAAGACCAGAAAATGGAAGTAGAAAACAAACAAACTGTAAAAACGAACAAATTGAGAGAATCCTAGAGACAGAAAACCTAGAGAAAAGAACAGGAACAAAAGACACAAGCATCCCCAACAGATTATAAGAGATCAGGCATAGAAGATATGATAGTAGAAATTGATACATCAGTCAAGGAAAATGCTAAATCTAAAAAATTCCTGACACAGAACATCTAGGAAACCTGGGATACTATGAAAAAAAACCTAACCTAAGAATAATACAAATAGAAGAAGGCAAAGAGTCACAGCTCCAAGGACTAGAAAATATTTTCAACAAAATCGTACAAAAACCATTCCCCAACCCAAAGACAGAGATGCTTATAAACATACAAGATGCTAACAAAACACCCACTAGATTGGACCAGAAAAGGAAATCTTCCCACCACTTAATAATCAAAACACTAAATGCACAAAACAAAGAAAGAATACTGAACGCTGCAAAAGAAAAAAGGCCAAGAAACGTATAAAAGCAGACCTAACAGAATTACACTCGACTTTTCAACAGAGACTCTAAAACCTAGAAGGGCCTGGACAGATATATTGCAGACATTAAGAGACCATAGATGCCAACCTAGATTACTATACCCAACAAAGCTCTTAGTCACTGTAGATGGTGAAAACAAAATATTACAAGACAAAACCATATTTAAGCAATATCAATCCATAAGTCCATTCCTACAGAAAATACTAGAAGGAAAACTCCAACCCAAGGAGGTTATCTACATCCAAGAAAACAGAAGAAATAAATAATTCCATATCAGAATAAAACAAAAGTGAGGTGCGCGTGCGCACACGCACACACACACACACACACACACACACAAAACCAGCAATTTCAAAATAACAGGAATTAACAATCATTGGTCATTAATATCTCTCAACACCAATTTCCAATAAAAAGATACAGGCTAACAGAATGGATGCGAAAACAGGACCTATCATTCTGCTACGTACAAAAAACAAACCTCAAGAACAAAGATAAACATTACCTCAGAGTAAAGAGCTGGAAAAATGTTTTCCAAGCAAACAAACTCAAGGAACAAGCTGAAAGTAGCCATTCTAATATTGAATAAAACACACTTTCAACCAAAATTAATCACAAGAGATGGGAAGGACACTTCATACTCAACAAGGGAAAAGTCCACCAAGACAACATCTCAATTCTGAACAACTATACCCCAAATGCAAGGGTACCCACATTCATAAAAGAAAAATTACTACAGCTCAATTCACTCATAGAACTCTACACATTAGTAGTAGGAGACTTCAACACTCCTGTCTCACCAATGGACAGATCATCAAGATAGAAACTAAACAGAGAGACAATGAAACTAACAGACCTAATGAATCAAATGGACCTAACATATCTTCAGAACATTCCATCCGAACATAAAAGAATATACCTTCTTATCAGCACCTCATAAAACCTTCTCCAAAATTCACCGACCATATAGTTAGTCAAAAAGCAAGCCTCCAGAGATACAAGAAAATTAAAATAATACCTTGGATCAGACCACCATGGATTAAAGCTGGAACTTGATAACAGAAACAAGAGAAAGCCTACAAACTCATGGAAACTAAACAACTTTCTACACAACGACCACTGGGTCAGGGAAGAAATAAGAAAGAAATTAACGATGTCCTAAAATTCAATGAAAATGAAAGTACAACATGTTGAAACTTATGGGACACAATGAGGGCAGTGCTAAGAGGAAATTCATAGCACTAAGTGCCTTCAAAAAGAAATTGGAGAGATCTCATACTAGCAATTTAAAAGCATATCTGAAAGCTCTAGAACAAAAAGAAGGAAACACACCCAAGAGGAGTAGACAGCAGAAAATAATCAAACTCAGAGCTGAAATCAATAACTAAGAAACAAAGGAAACAATACAAAGAGCTGGTTCTTTGAGAAAATCAACAAGATAGACGGTCCCTTAGCTAAACTAACCAAAATGCAGAGACAGTATCCAAATTAACAAAATCAGAAATGAAAAGGGGGACATAACAATGGGCACTGACAAAATCCAAAGAATCATTAGGTCTTACTTCAAAAGCCTGTACCTGACAAACATGGAAAATCTAAATGAAATTAACAGTTTTCTTGATAGATTCTGGGTAAACCAACCTCAGAAAGACAGACATGGTATGTATTCACTTATAAGTGAACATTAGCTATAATGTACAAGATAACCAATAACCATGCTAAACTGAAAGACTGAAAGATGCCAAGGAGGGCCCAAGGGAAGAGGAAAAAACAAAAACAAAAATGAAACAACAACAACAAAAAAAGCAAAACAAAAAAGCCCAGCTCTCTGAAGTAGATAAAGGGAGGGAGCTGCGTGGGAGATGGGTAGGGAAGGTAACAAGGCTGGTGACCAGGTGGGGGAGAGTGAAGGTGAGAGGGGCTAGGGGTTGGTAGGAGGGAGAGGACATGGAAAGAGAATGAAAACCTGTGGGGGAGCATCTCTGGGACAGAAGAGGCCCCTGGGAGTCTATGAGAGTGGTCCAGCTGAGATCCCTAACAGCAGAGGACATGGAGCCTGAACTAGCCACCTGAAAATAGACGGGACTTCCAGTGGAGGAAGGGGGTCACCAATCCACCCACAAAACCTTTGACCCAAACTTATTCTGGAGGAAGGTTGCAAATAATATCACCTAGGAAAGATACTGCTATTGTAATCACCAACTGACAGTAGATACAAATGCCCGCAGGGGGTCTGCATAAGAGTGGGACCACCAACAGTCAGGCAGGCATGAAGGACCACGTGGGGAGTACTGACCTTCACTACTCAACTTCTACTGTTAGAAACAGGACATGGGAGCCGTTGCCTTCAGTTCTATGCCCCCTGGTGACTCCATAACTAAACAGTCACAACAACCTTAGTTAAATTAAAAGGGTCATGAAATAAAAGCAACAGACATGAATCTGGGAAAGGGACTGGTAGGGAGGAAGAGAGCTTGATTGGGATATGAGGTCAATAAGAGAGGACAAGGAATGAGAACAACTAAATGCTTTATATTCATGCCTGAGATCGTTAAATAACAATGTTACTAAAAATAATTCCTAACCAATTATTTCATTAGCACATTTTATATATTATTTTTTATTAATAGTATATATGTGTATAAGTGTGGGCATGCACGTGCCATGGCACTTATGTGGAGATCAGAGGACAGCTCTTGACAGTTAGTTTTCCCCTTCCACTGTGAGACCCAAGGCTCAAACTCAGGTCATCAAGCTTGCACAGTCTCTGAGCCACCTGGCCGGCCCACTATACAGCAAGCAACCAAGCACAAAGAAGTTAAGGACTGTTACGTCCACGATCTTGACATAATTTAGATACTGAAGGCCCCCAAGGCTCGTACTGAAGCCTGGTCCCCAGCCCACAGTGCTACAGGGAAGGGACAGCAGAGCCCTTAGGATGTAGGACTCGTGGGAGAACTTTAGATCACTGGGCACGCCCTGGACATGAAAATCACAGCTCCTTTCAGTGTCTTTTCTCAGTGTCCTTTTAAATTAAACTTTTCAAATATTTAAATAAACTAAAAATCTGTTTTATTTAAATTTGTGTTACACATGAAAATACTGTTTCTTCTCATGCTGTCAGGAGATGAGCAGCCTTCCTGTATCACACAGTGCACATCCATGGGAATATGCTATATAACCACAGGCCCAAAGCAGCAACAGGGAAGACCGTGGTCTGAAACCTCACAAACTACAAAACAAAACAGGCCTCTCTTCCTTTTAGGTTGAGTATTTTGAGTATTTTGCAATCAATACACAGCTAAGCACATAAAGGTACTTCCATTTAAATAAGGATCATAGTAAATTCAGTTCTTCCAAAGCTAGTCTCAGAAATCTAGTGCTTTAAGCTATGGTATTTATATGTTAATATAAACCAAAAACTATAAATTTGATTTTTCTTTCTGTACCAAGGTCTTCCTACATATGACAAATCTAATAACACAAAATAGCTAACACACAGAGATTATCATTTACATAGTAACCCCTTCAACAAAGAATTAAAGAGGTTACAACTTGTCTTAGGGGTCGAACCTCTAATTTCCTTCCAATGCTCCCGTGCTAAAGGCTTTCTCCCCAGTGCAGCCCTTCTGAAGTGAGGCCCTTGAGAGACAGTAAAATCTCAAGGGCTCTGATTTCGTCAATGGATTAACACTTTCAAAGTTTCATAGTTTAGTTAATCATGGGTGGGCTGACGGAAACTTTAAGAGTTATGGTCTTGTTAGAGGAAGCAGACGAGGGATGTCTTTGAAGGATACATTTGACCCCAGTGCCTCCTCTGGATACCAGGAGGTGAACACACGTGCTGCACCACATGCTTCCCTGTATGATGCTCTGCCTCCCTACAGACAGGCCTAGAAACAATGAAGCCACGTCACCAATGCTCGGCTCTCTGAGACTGTGAACTTCAATACACCGTTCATACCTGCGGCTGATTTTCACAGCATCTAGTCACAGGACTAAAAGTTTACTAGCAGGGTTTTGCTACAGTCTTGTGAAAACTGGGTCATTTGAGGAAACTCACTTTGAAGCATATACTGATGTTGTCCTACTGATTTTTCAATTGAGCCAATTAATACAACTCATTTTGACATTGAATCATAATATTTCTCTTGCTGAATGAAAGATACTTGCTGAACTAAGATCCATAAAAATATCTTTATATTTAAGCTTGGAAAGTATGACATCTAGTGGGAACAGGGTAGTTATCTTACTTTCCACTTTAAGGTCTAGTTTAGCATTACATACAGCTCCTTTTTTCTTTTTAATCTAAGAAAGAAAAAAAAAGAGGGAAAAGGAAAAAGGACAACATAGGAGGTAAATCTGACTAATGTCTATATAAATGAATCATATATATATACATATACAGATTATACATTTAAACTTCTAAAACCAGAGGCACCAAACCTTTTCTTTCCTAATAGATTGTACAGCACAGTCATTATCAGCAAGCACTTGAAAAGTTAATATGTTTCACAATTTAGAAGAAGTACCTTTCATATGCTTTGGCAAAAATGAGGACCAGCATTTGCTATTAGGAATAAAGCCACATATGCAAAAATAAGGACACGTAAGTACACACAGATTTCCACTACTTGAGATGCCAGCCCTGCCTCTCACTGTGCTCTTAGGTGGAAAAGCAAAAAGATGTCTACCACACACAGAAAACAGAACATAGTGCACAGAATATTTTACGTAAATGCAGAGCAGGAATCTTTTCAGAATGCACTTTCTAAAACCATTATAATCCTAACGTTAAACTTATACCCAATATTTCTCACTATTATGCAAATTCAAATTTATTCAGAGACTCAAAATGAAACACTTCTGTGTCCTTCTCAATTACCATTGTTTCTGAGGTGGAAAGAGAGCTTGGCTCATGATCCTGAACAGATGTCCCGGAGGGAGCCCTCCAAAACTTGAATGAGTCGTCTAAACCTGTGACAACAGAGAACAGTTAATATAACAACTAACAGAACGCATACTCCTTAAGGAAACCCACCATAAACTAACGGATGCGGACTTTGATTGTGTTCAAGAATCACTCAGAGGCTGTTGGTGCAGTTCCCCAAGAGCATCCGTTCCAGGGATTCTCACACCCTGCAGCAGAGGGAAACTGTAAATGCACACTTCTGGGGGACACCCAGACGACAGCAATGCAGATGGGCTTAAGAGCCATGTCAGGAGTGACAGCGACTCGCAAAGTCAGAACAACTCAACAACTCACTTTTCTAATAAAGATGTCACTTCTAAAGGTCAAGAGCTTCATCAAATGCTACTTCCAATCCCTTCAAAAAGGGAATAGAAATGTGAATTATGAATTTAAATAGATATAAATTCACATTTAAGCAATTAAAAGCAATGCAATTTCATGATTTCGGTTTACTCATCATATGTGTGTGTGTATACATATATGTGTATATATATGTGTGTGTGTACATATATGTGTATATATATGTGTGTGTGTGTGTGTATACATATATGTGTATATATGTGTGTGTATACATATATGTGTATATATGTGTGTGTGTGTGTATATATACACCTGCATATGTGTGTGTGTATACATATATGTATATATATATGTGTGTGTGTGTATATACACCTGCATATGTATATTTGCATACAGATATAAAAGCAAATCTTATTTATAGTTACACACACATATACACTTATTAGATAGTGAAATAAATGTATATATTTTGAGAGGCTTTGTACTTTTATTGAACCTTCTGTGTTAGGTAAAGATTATAAAACACTATACTTAAATATTAATTTTGAAATTTAAACAATTTATGTTAAATAGATATTCATTTTTATAAGATCTAAGTAGGGTTTATGCATTAATATGTAATATGTAATTATTAGAAAATAAATCCAAAATTATCTACCAAGAAAAGCAAAAAGGTCTCAGCAAAATGTTCTGATAATTCAAGATATACCAAAAATAAGTAGATTTTTAAGACTTTTAGTTAGAAAATAACTCATTCATAAGAAAGGTAGGGGGAAAGACTATAGAATATCAAGGGACAAATATTCCGAAAAAGTCTAAGCTTTTACTAGGGAAAAAAAAGCTATAAACTTTACTGAAGGTCATAAAATAACTTATAAAACATTAATAAGATGCCAAACATGGTTGCCATGAAGAATTTATAACACAGCATAATGTCTGAGCAATGTTTAGAGAAACGGAGACTAAGAAAAACTGTGCATAAAATATATAAAATAAACATCACATAGCAAAAAATGATGGTAAGAATAAAACATATCAAGGGTATTCTCAGAGTTGTAGGACTAGAGATATTTTTTTCCTGTGTACCTTTTATTATTTTCCAAATGTTCTTGAGTAAACACATGTGTTTTTGCATGTGTAGATGGTAGGTATGATTGGGAGGTCAGAGTTTGGTGTCTTCCGTAATTGCTTTTAATACTTTATATGTTAAGGTAGGGTCTTTCTCATGAACACAAAGCTTGTCACGCTGACTAACCTGGTTAGGCACTGGCTCTGGGCGTTACAGGCCACTCTGTACACCTTACTTTGCATGTCTTTGGGCGTTGAGGATCCAAACTTCAGTCTGCCCACTTGTTTTAATCACTTAGTCATCTCCCAGACCCCTCAACATCATTTAAAAGAAGTTACATTTGTAATAATCATTATAATAATGATAATGATAATAATAAAGGTAATGTACTTGCCATTTAAATCACTGTATTCTGAAGTTTCAGTAAAAGCAGAAAAATTAAAATCAAACATATATCTTCCTACATAACAATGTTTCACCATCTGAGTCAAATGTTCATAGAAATGGCAGTGATATAAAAGGGCCTGAAGTGCAGGTCTTCCTACAAGTGACAGGCCAGAATCCTCATCGTGCACACAGGGGCCCTGTGGGGAAGACAGAAGAAAGAAACTGATTTAGCAAACCATTGCTTTGTTCTCTCTGCATCTCACTGCTAAGGCAAATGTGTCCCAGCTCCTACCACAGTCCTTCTAGTATGGCTGCTTAGACTAGAACAGAAAGTACTTCACTTCTCTGCTGCTTAAATTTCCTCTGACAGAAGGCTGATTAACTCTACCTCCTAACGGGTCAATTCATAAAAAAGCTTCTATGAAATGATCATTCTCAACCAAGTAATTACACGCTTAAGCACAAATACAATAATAGTGTCTTTAAACCAACCCACAATAGCATAAGAATTATAAATACCTGAAATAATGTAGTCGAAGTAATAGTTTAATAGTAAATAATAGTAATAATTTTAAAATACTTCTACTTATCAGTGAGTTGGCAAAAATAAACAATTTAAGTATAGACATCTAGAAGATACAACAGGAGAATGGCATCAGAAGGCTATGCTTAGTCATCATGGTCAATTACAAGCAATGTGATTTCTCATTTATTTATAAATTATTCTGTGACTGAAAACTCAGTGCCTCATCTCTGGTAGGTGAGTGCTCTATCACTACTGCCCCAATGTGGTCCTTTAATGCATGACTTTACTAAACTATGGTGGGTGAGTTATCTGTCAAAAAAAAAATCAAATAGTCAACTTTACTGTCACCACTATAAAATGTTTAAAGCAAATTATAATATGTTTAACTGCACATGATAAAGACAAGAAACATGCAACAACTCCAAAACATCACAAGCCAACACCTTTGTCACTCAGAAAGAATTAACAAGCTAAATGATAACTGTGGTTTTGTTAAGACAGGCTAGGGGTATAGTTCAGCAATAAGGCACTCACCTACCACAGAAAGCCCTGAGTTTGATCCCTAGAAGTAAAAACAAAAAAATACAACAAAACATCTCTCAAAGCTTAACTCTAACTTAAATCCAGCTACTTAACAAAACTCAGTCAATAAAACAAAATCACCAGAGTAACATAAAGTTATTTTTCTAAATATATTTTCTAAGGATGGTTAATTTTACTTTGCATTTACTAATCAGGTAAAATTATTTAATTCATTTTATTAATTATGTCTATGTAATTGCCTTCTCTATCATAGTCAGAATGCTAAATTCATAAATATTTACTGAGAACAGGTAAAGAAATGTATGTTGTATAAATCATGACAACAGCAAAAATAACTATTCAGAGCTCTTCAAAAACTGTCTGCTGAGTCCTTAGCCCATCAAAGGCCTATTGGATGGATGGTGGAGCAGCTGTTAGGAAGATCGGCTACAGACCTCCATCTTCTGAGGCCCTGCTTTTCTATCTTTAAAAGCAGTGGTAAAGTGAGAAGTGAGAAATGTTGTCTATAACAATTCTAGCAAGTATTCTCTGAATTATAAAATAACAAATATAATCTAACCAAATCATACTCATTATTTTTAAAACAAATTCTTAAACATTATTTTTCTAATCTTTTTAAGAAGATAAACTCAGGGTTAGGGTTCAAGTAACGAGCTTAATGAGTGAACAGTGAGAAAAAAATTAAGATAAAATTCTAGAAAACCACAAAACCACAAATAAAATATGATGGAAGTCAGGTGTAGTGACACACACCTGTAATCCCAGCACTTGGGAGGCAGAGGCAGGTGGATCACTGTGAGTTCGAGGCCAGTCTGATCTACCAATTAGTCCAGGACAGCCAGGGCTACACAGAGAAACCCTGTCTCGAAAAACCAAAACCAAACCAAAACAAAAAGATTTAAAAAAAAAAAAATGATGGTAAGTAAAAGATGAGAGATAAACAAGAAAACAAAGTGTCAACAGCCCTAGGTTATAACCTGCCTTTCTAATGGCTGGTCCCATAATTAGACGGGGTAAAATTCTTAGGAAGAATGGTGTTCAACCTAGTACATAGCTAAAGTACCACTCTAGTAAAGCTTTAAAGGTAGTTTAAAATACGCTAGAACTTACAAAGGTAGGTAAGAATATGATCATTTTAGGGGTGAGTACCAGGAAAGGGGGAGCCTAACAAGAGAGGAAAGAAAATAGAAAATTTTGAGCTATAACATGGACTTTCAATGCAGGAAAAATAAACAGGATTTCCAAAGGGGGGTAAAAATGCCACATAAATTCCTTTGTTTCAATTCTGTGCACTAAGGAATTCTGCCCCTGAGCCCTGGATGGGTCAGCCATGAGGTGGATAAGGGGTTTTTAGCCAGAGACCACTTCATGTCGCTAGTGAAGTAGTGATTTTCAACGTCCAGAATCAATCTGTGGACAAAAGCCTGGTAACAATGCAAACATCACCAACCCCACAAAGCAACAGTTTAAAGAATCACTGCATGAAAACGTTTTAAAAGATACATTTTTATGTGGCTCTCTGTGTTTGGGTGCCTCTCTATATGTGTTCATGTCCTGTATGTGGGGTACCCACAGAGGCCAGAAGAGTAGTGGATCCCTTGGAAACAGGAGATATAGGCAGCTGTGTGCTGCCTGATGCTGGTGCTGGGAACTGAACTCACGTCCTCTGGAAGAGCAAGAAGTGCTTTAAACTGCTAGGCCATCTCTCCAGCCTCTTAAAACCACTTTTAATATTTCAAAGGAAAGTGCATGAACGGTAATTCATGTGAATTAGACACCATTATTTTTAGCTGACCCTATTCTCCACATGCCAAAGTTTCTCAGTGGTGATGGCATGTAATCGGCAATGCGGCCATGCCCAGCATATGCACAAAGGCCTGATGCAGGCTTCCCACTGAAGACACAGGATTCAATAGCCTGGTCAACAGAGACTTACACTAGCTTGGCTCCACAGAGGCAACTGTAATCGCTCTCTTTTGGTACTGTGAGGAAGTCCACATGATCTAATGGCTTATCTCAAGATGTCTGTGTCATTACCACCCTTGTCCTCAACAGGTGAACTGAGCCCTGGACCTGATGGATCACCAGCTGAATTTCAGGGAATACTCAGCACAGCAGTGCATAAAGAAAAAGCAACTCATAAGTCACCAGGTGCCAATTATAAACATAATTGCAAAGAAAGGTGCAGATTAATTATCTCAGAACTCTGCAATTAACTTGAAAATACAGTTCTGCATGAAAAAAAATTAGAATGTTAATTGTAAGACATATATTTTACTCCTGTAGTCACTGTGCAAATAGACTAGAAGCCAAGAATTACATATAAGAAGAATAAAAAATGGAATTACTTGGTAACATATAAAAGTACTATAATATAATCTAAAGACTATAAAAACATGATCCTAAAAATATTAAAAATTCATAAAAGCACATGAATTATGACCACCATTAAGATGAGTTCAACAAGAAATGTTTTGTGAAATATTGAAAGTGCTTCATGATGTATACAGTAAAAGATGAAAATATGTGTATTGACTATACAAACATGAAGCAGAAATATGAATAACTTATAACTAATAATACACACTAATAAGTGCTTCTATTGATCAAAAACATACACACAAAGACTAGCACATGCACAGACACAGAAGCAAGAGAAGTCGAGAACAGGGAGCACATCCAGACGCCAGACTTCATTTCTAAACATGGCTCGTAGGGTTGGAGAGGTAGCTTGTTTGGTAGAGTATTTGACTAGCATACACAAGGCCCTGGCACCATGTAACCTGGAAATGCTAGGTAGTATAGGCCTGTAGACCAGAAGGCCATCCGCAGTTACATAAGGAGTTTGAGATTAGCCTAGGTTAGAGACCCTTCCTCAAAATAGAAAATATTAAAAAACAAAACCAAAACCAAAAAAACGCCCATATTAGCAATACATGTGTACATACTGCTTCTCCTTTAAAACTTTTTACATGTGTGTGAGTGTTTTGCCTGCATATATGATTGGGCGCTACATGCATGTCTGACCCCTACAGAGGCCAAAAGACATCAGATCCCCTAAAACGGAAGTTACAGGTGGTCGTGAGGTGCCTTGTGTATACTGGGAATCTAACCTGGGTTCTCTGGAAAAGCAAGAAGTGCTCTTAATTGCTGAGCCATCTCTCCAGCCCCATACATACTATCATTAGAAAGTAATCAGAGCCCTTTGAGCAAATACCTGATTCTAGGCTGAGGCCAGAAAACTAAAGGACAACACTTTTCTTCACCAGAAAGTAAGCTTAATGTTCCAACTTTCCAAAGACAAGTCTAAAGGACAAAAGAGTCATCATCAAGGACAGTCTTAGCCAAAGCTAGAATAATCTGATCAACTAAACAAAGAGACAGAGGTGGCAATCTGAGAAACAAACTAAGAGCCCAGGAGTCTATACTAAAGCGAATAAATAAGTGAACAAGGTAGTAGCAGTGAAAAACAGGAACGCGCTAGAGTTGAATGTAGTGAATATAGAAAGAAATGACATAACTACAAAACCATTAGTAAAGGTCATATAATTATTTCAGATAACATTGACAAAGTCTCAAAATGTTTCGTAACAATAAAAATAATGGAGAAATAGGCAATCACCAAGAAATCAATTAATATAACCAAAATAATAGAAAAAAGATAAATCTGAGTACATCATTTCTATGTGTTTATGAAAGACTGAAGAATACAAATTTAATCATAAGGAAACAGGTAAAACTAACAGAAAGACATTACAGAATCTGAAGAGCATGCGTCCTTCAAAAAGATTATAGATGTAAAAGAATTAGAAACACATTCAGATGAAAATAACTAGATGAAAAATGTATTCTAAGTTGGATCCAAGATTGGATTTCCTTTCTCCATAAACAAAAGAAAGGAAATGATCCAGAAGATAGATGTCGGCTAGGTGGTGTGTCAGGTGCCCTGAAATCTGCCTTTCAGTAGCTTATTTTGATTTGGTTAACTAGTAAATAAACCTTATATTTATATAAGGTTCTTGGTAGAATTGCATAACATGCTATAAAAACTATTATTATCATGTAAGAGAATGTCCTTGTTTTTAAGAAATTCATCCTTCAGAATTAAGGGGGAAAGGAACAGTGTGCTTGTGATTCACAGAAAGTAACAAAACTTTAAAAGAGACCAGAAAATCAGTTTTGTTTCTGTGATAGACACCATGACCTTAAACAACTTGAGAAAGAGAAGGTGTATGTGGCTTATGGGTTATATAGTCCATTCTGGAGCGAAGCTAAATTCTAGTCACAAACTGAAACAAAGACCATGAAACCATGAGGGAACAGCACCCTACTGGCTTAATTCCTGCTCTTCCTCACCTTGCTTCCTTCTATAACCCTGCCCATCTATCCACAGTGGGCTTGGCCCTCCTCTATCATTTAGCAATCAAAAAATGGGCCCCACTCCCATATACATTTATTCATATTCTCTCTCTCTCTCTCTCTCTCTCTCTCTCTCTCTCTCTCTCTCTCTCTCTCTCTCTCTCTCTCTCCCCCCCTTCCCTCTCTCCTTCTCCCTCTCCTTTCCTCTCCCTCTCTCTGTCTATCATCTATCTATCTATCTATCTATCTATCTATCTATCTATCTATCATCTATCTGGTTTTTCAAGACAGGGTTTCTCTTGTAGTCCTGGCTGTCCTAGATTTGCTTTGTAGACCAGGTTGCCTCGCACTCACAGAGATCCACCTGCCTCTGCCTCCCAAGTGCTGCAGTTAAAGGCGTGCGCCACCACACCCAGCTTACACATACACTCTTAAGCTATCCTAATGGAGGTAATCCCTTCACTTGAGGCTCCTTCTTCCTAGGTGTGTCAAGTTGACAATCAATAAAGAAACTGTGGTACATTTACACAATACTACTCAGCTATTACAAAGAATTCTTGAAATTTGCAGGCAAATGGACAGAACTAGAAAAAAATCATCCTGACTGAGGTAAGCCGGACCCAGAAAGACATGCATGGTTTATACTTACTTGTAAGTGGATATTAGCCCAACATAGATGTCCTCTGGGAGGCTGCCCCAGTGGAGGAACAGGACAGAGACTGGGTCTAGAAGCTGGACTCTGGGCAGAGCACTGAGAGTTGTATCGAAGAGTTGGGGGATGGAAGGACCCAGAGGAGGCAGGCACAGTCAAGGCTGGCAGCACCAGCCAAGGACAATGCATGCAGAGAACCTAGACTCCTGTAGCCAGTGTACGACTCGTTCTCCACGTAGGGGGAGGGCTGCTACTGAGCCTCGGACATGCACTCTGGTGCCCACAATTTGATCACTGCCCCTTGGCAGGATGGCCTTGCAGGCACACAGAGGAAAGGATTCAGGCTATCCTGATGAGACCTGATGGGCTATGGCCAGACAGTGGGGTAGGAGGGCCAGCCCTGTCAGAGGTCTAGGGGAGAGGAATAGGTCAGAAGAGGGAGGGAGGATGGGAACAGGAAGACAAGAACGAGGGGATAACATTTTAGATATAATGTGAATAAATTATAAAAATAAAGATAAAAATATTTTTACAAAGAGCAACCATGACACAGACAAGTTAAACCACATATGAAAAATAACACTGGGAAATTTGAGTGAAGAAGTATGCCTGTGCCAATTCAAAGGCCTCTTGTAAATGTAGAAAACAAAGTGAGAACAAGTGTATTACCCTCACAAACTAGTAATAATCTGGTATATTGAAACACATAATAACTCCTTTATACTATTATATTCGTTTCAAGGGAAGAACAACTCTATCATTACAAAAATTATGCATAAGCCACTAGTAGAATACATAAAACGTTGTAAAATGCCTGTCTTTCCCTAAATCAGGTCATTAGCTCCAATCAGTAAATTTGGTCACTGAATACCCCCAATATGCAAGCACCAAGCAAATGCCATAGCATGGACATAAGCACACACACACACACAACACACACAACACACGCGAGAGAGAGAGAGAGAGAGAGAGAGAGAGATGATCGAGAGAGAGAGAGAGAGAGAGAGAGAGAGAGAGAGAGAGAGAGAGAGAGAGAGAGAGAGAGAATCTATTTTTGACCATTAAATTTCTAGTCATAATCCAGTCTAAGGTTAGTTGTAAACATTGCAGGGACTGGGAATGCTAGTCTTCAAAGTAAACCCAACAACCAAACCAGCCACAACCAGCTGGGCTGTGGCTCACTAGTGGACAGGCACTGCGTGGCTAGAACCACAATATAATTTCCAGTGCTTCAACACTGATTCTGTTTTCTTTCCTGAGAAACATAGCCTTGATAGCTGCTGGGAATAAAGGCGAGCCGTTATAAACATCATTCTTAAGAGAAATGCCCTAATTTTGAAAGAGCTACAGTATGTGAAGATTTCTACACCAAGAAGTGAGCTCTCATCCTCAGCAGGGCTGGCTCCCTAGCCTTTAAGGGAAGGTGGTACGGGCGTTCACTGGAGGCCAAGGAAAGTAGTGTTCACATATGCTGTTCCTCTGTTCCTCTTCCATCTCTAGCATATTTCTGTATCTATACAGAAAATGGGAGATATTATGATACAAAAGAAAGACTTCCCTTACATAAGGCTAATAATGAAAGTTGTGCTTTACGTACTACTAAATCAGAAATCCTAAAGCAATGCCAATTTCCTATCCAGTGGAAACTGTTACAGCGCATTCAAAACATCAAACTACCTGTGGTAGAGTACCTGCTGCCCAGCATAAGCAAGGCCTTGGTTCAGTCCCCAGAACCGTAAGTCCTGCTTCAGCATGAAGTACTGGGGCAATGGCAGCGGGTGGGGTGGGGTGGGGTGGGGTGGGGTGGGGTGCGGTCCCTTCTCTGAGAAGAATGGGAGAGGGGAAAGGGTGAAGAGGGCAAGAGGGTGGGGCTGGGAGGAGAGGAGAAAGGGCGCTTCAATCAGGATGGAAAGTGAATAAATAAATAACTTAATTAATTAAAGAAAAATAATAAACTATGGCCCCAACCTTCAAAATCAAACATTCTAGATAAAAAGGCAAATTTTATTGGTAAGAAATGAGGCAAGGAAGTAAAAGTAATATGTGGTAAAGAATCCAATTTAATGGTAAAAACAAAATACTAGGGTCTTTCAGAAATTAAAGACTTTAGAACCATTTTCAGAGGATAGCAGGAAGACTCCGAGGGTAAAAGGACCTGCTGTGTAAGCCTGATGACCTGAGCTCCACCCCTGCACCTCATAAAAGAAGGAGGAAAAAACAGACTTCACAGACCTGCTTCCGACCTCTCGGCCTGCACTATGGTGCACACATACACCCACACACATGTGTGCATGCACACATTCACAATGCACACACACACACACACACACACACAGACATACATATGCACACACAAGAACACATACACACAAACACACAGACATAAACACGTGCACACAGACACACATGTTTGCACATACAGACACAAACACAGACACAAAGTCACACACACTCACATACACACAGACACACAGATACACACACCACACACACACACACACACACACACACACACACACACACGAGGCTAGAGATGAATTATGGCAGCAGCACTGCTAATTGGCTTTGTAAAGACTGAAGAAGTGAACACCCCAGGAAGTAACTGCCAGCCGGATCGGGCATCAGGTGACACACTGAAATCTGCCTTTCTGAAGCTCAGCTTGATTCAGTAACTATTAGTTCATATTCTGAGGGAAACTTAAAAATAAACATTTGTAGAGGATCTAGAGAAATAGACATAACATTCTCATAGGCATACAATTATAAGATGAAGATAAAATGATAGCAAATACAATTCATACCTACAATGACATCACTTTCTTTTTCTACAAATTATCTACTTAAATGTTAACTAATGACTTGACATTCATTATTTTTAAAAATCTAATATAAGGAAATAGAGATAATTCATGGCCCCAACTATATGCTAACTCGGGAAAAGAAAACAATTTAATATGATTGCATTTTTTAAATACAACCGACCTTATTATTAAATTGCAGAGCCAATTTAATGATGTGGACAAAAAAAAAAAAAAGAAGACTCTCCATGCTCACAGCAAGGGTTTCCCACTGACTAACCATATGGCTTCATCACACTACTCCAAACCTTTGTGCTAAAACTTCTAAAGTATATATATGTATTCTAAATATATATATTAAATAAGAGAAACATTCACAACAACAACCATTAATACATGTGCAGTTAATACACATGAAGCTTCTAGAAAAGTACTTAGTGTATATCAAGCTAAGCATTACTAATCCTAAAAGCATAGAGTTTTTTCCTTACAATTTTATTGTTTTTTTAATGTCCTATCAGGCTGGGTATGGTGGCACATGCCTTTAATCCCAGCTCTGGGACGTAGAGAAAGGCAGATCTCTGTTGAGTTTGAGGTCAACCGGATCTGCACAGTGAGTTCCAGGCTGGCCAAGGCTCGATGGTATGTTCTTATCTCAAAACAAGCAGACAAACAAATAAATAAAAACAAAGGTTTATTGGAGGGTGGAGAGATTGAGACTTATTTGAGGCTCAGTGACTAAGCGCACTTTTCAGTCTTACAGGGGACCCAGGTTTGAGTCACTGTGCCTATAAGGTGAGTCATGCTCGTCTGTAGCTCCAGCTCCAAGGGATGTGACTCTCCTTTCTTTCCTCTGTGGGCACCAGGCATGCACGTGGTGCACACATATGAAGGCAAAACAGTCATACACGTAAAATAAGCAAGCCTTAATTTTTTTTAATTTTATTAATTTGTTCATATTACATCTCAATTGTTAGCCCTTCCCCTGTCTCCTCCCATTCTTCCCTCCCTCCCACTTCCCCCCTTCTCCTCTCCCCTATGTCTGTGATTGAAGTAGACCTCCTCCCCCTATATATGCTCTTAGAATATCGAGTCTCTTCTTGGTAATTTGCTATCCTTCCCCTGAGTGCCACCAGGTCTCCCCATCCGGGGGACATGGTCAGAAAAGGGACACCAGAGTTCGTGTGAGTCAGATCTCACTCTCTCCTCAACGGTGGAGAATATCATGTTCGTCGGTTAGGTCTTGCTAGGGGTTCGAAGCTTACTGCCTATATTCTCCTTGGCTGGTGCCTTAGTTTGAGGAGGACCCAAGGACCCAGATCTGCCTGTCATAAAGTTCTTCTTGTAGGTTTCCAGGACCCTGTGGGTCCTACTATTTCCCCCATTCTTCCATGCTACTCTTGCCTAAAGTCTCAATAGGATGTCCTCTCTTCTGACCCACTTTCTTGGTAAGTAAAGTTTTTCATGATATGTATTCCTTGGACTAGTGTTTTGATATAAGTGAGTATATAACATTTGTCTCTTTTTGCTTCTGGGTGAACTCACTCATTATGATAATTTCTAGATCAATCCATTTGTCCACAAATTTTGGGAATTCCTTGTTTTTAATAGCTGAGTAGTATTCCATCGTGTAAATGTACCACAGTTTCTTAGTCCATTCTTCTACTGAGGGACATTTAGGCTGTTTCCATGTTCTGGCTATTATGTATAAAGCAGCTATGAACATGGTTGAGCATATGTCCCTGTTGTGTGGTAGGGCATTTTCTGGGTATATTCCAAGGAGTGGAATAGCTGGGTCTTGAGGAAGCCCTATTCTCATTTTTCTGAGAAAGCGCCAGATAGCTTTCCAAAGTGGTTGTACTAGTTTGCATTCCCACCAGCAATGAAGGAGTGTTCCTCTCTCTCCACATCCTCGCCAACATGTGGTGTCATTTGAGTTTTTGATCTTAGCCATTCTGATGGGTGTAAGATGGAATCTCAGTGTCATTTTGGCAAATCTTAATTTTTTAATTAAATTATTATTATGTGAGTATAGGGTCACATGTGCCACACCATGTGTGTGGAGGTTAGAGGACAACTTTGTAGTCAGTTCGCTCCTTTCTCCTGCTGGGCCACTTCACAGCCCCGGAGAATGTTTATCTGTGAGCAAGCAGCAGACAGTTACCACCCTCTAATTAAGAAATGTCTGAATAGGATGTCCTCCCCTCTGTCCCAGTTTCCTGGTAAGTGAAGGCTTTCGTGGGACATGCCCCTTGGGCTAGTATGCAGATATAAGTGAGTATATACCATTTGATTCTTTCTGCTTCTGGGTTAACTCACTCATTATGATCATTTCTAGATCAATCCATTTATCCACAAATTTCAGGAATTCCTTGTTTTTAATAGCTGAGTAGTATTCCATAGTGTAAATGTACCACAGTTTCTTTGTCCATTCTTCTACTGAGGGACACGAATAAGGGGAAAATGGGAGGGAGGGAACAATGGGAGGATACAAGGGATGGGATAACCATTGAGATGTAACAAAAATAAATTAATAAAAAATTAAAAAAAAAAAAAAAGAAAGAAATGTCTGCTGCCGTACAACATAGTTTTTAAGTAATAAAGTCCAGCCATTTGGTCTCAACAAGAGACTGGTTCTTATACTCTCACAAATACCAAACTCTGTGCAGAGAAATTAATCCCTATATAAGCAGAGTGATGTTTTTTATTATCTATACGTATTTGGCTGACTACGTCTCTTACAATAACTGGAATGACATTGTATGTATTTGTCATGCTGTAAGGAAAATGTCTGTAATTATTCAGTTCAATTACTTTTTGTTGAATATTTTCGACCCCTGGTTGCTTAAATCCACAAATATGAAACCCACAGACACAAAAGACTAGTTGCACACACATGCTGAAAATTAAAAAATTAATTAACATAAAATATCTGCTAGAATGATAACTGTTTATTCCCACCTGCCAAGTATAATTATTTTTAACTTCTGAAGGCATCGGAATTACAAGGAGATTCTGAAGAATAAATGCAGCCTGAAAATTAAAAACACAAAATGTCAATACTGCCATCTTGTTGTCATCTCTGAAATAACCAATTGCTGTAATTAAATATAGAGGCCACAGCAGGCTACAAGATCTCATAACCTCATTTCTTCTTAGCTGATGACTGAATTATGTAATGAGCAAACTAAGAAATTACTTCATAAGAAAATATGCTTTACTATTTAAAAATTTAGTTGATGCAAAATTGACTAGTATAAGAGATTCTAGAAGCATTTAAGAAATGTACATGCTGTCTTCAAATTCGTTTCTAGGGTATACACACAGATAGCAAACATCTGCCTTTTCCTTCTTCAATTTCCTTCTCTTTCATACAAAGCTTCCTAATAATCTTAAAGCACAAATGTCCAGTTCTACCTACCAGACCATAAGGTGACAGAATGACATAATCATATGAACA
This sequence comes from Acomys russatus, assembly GCF_903995435.1. NCBI lineage: Eukaryota > Metazoa > Chordata > Mammalia > Rodentia > Muridae > Acomys > Acomys russatus. The sequence goes on along the minus strand of NC_067156.1, from coordinate 73,818,214 downwards.
TAAGAACTGATTTTCATTTAGTGAAAGATTTTCTGCAATTGTACTAAGAGAATAGTAGAATGGGAGAAGTTCTAAGAGAAAACCTTCCATCCGTCTGCACTGGAAGTGAATTTAAAAAGTTTAAAATTAAACCGGGCACAGTAGCACATGCCTATAGTCCCAGCACTTGGAGAGGGATAGGTAGGGGTACCACTGTGAGGTCGTGGACAGCCTGGTCTACAAAGCAAGTACAAGACAGCCAAGGCTACAGAGAAACCCTGTCTCTAAAACAAACAAACAAACCAAAAAACAAAAAAAAAACAAAAAACAAAAAACAAAAAAAAACCCAACGTTTAAAATTAATGAATAAAAAAAATGCATAAATGTAAAAATTACCATTTGAAATTATGACAGCAGCTAATATGAAAAATGATCTATGCATTTGCCACTGGGTACTGGATATGGTGGGCCAGGAACTGCTGATTTCTTCAGAAACCTCTGAGCACTATTTGCTTGTAATTTTTGAACTACTAGTATGAGTCATCACTAGACAGACAGCAACAAATAACAGCAACAAAAACAAACAACAGTTTGAGCTGACAGGATGGCACAGTGGGTGGAGGCGCTTATGGATGACCCAAGTTTGGTCCCTATAACACACAAGATGACAAAAGAGAACTGGCTGGGGATTTGTCCTCTGACCCTCATAAGCACAGGCATGTGCATAGGTAAATGACTGAATAACAAATAAGTAAGTAACTTTAAGAACACAAATTAAGTTAGTGTTTATATTATTTTCAAATATTATTGACATGCACTGTGAAATATTAGTTTGAAAATACTTTTCATTATTAAGGGATTATAAACATTAAAGGCCAATACATGTTAAATTCAAATGTTTTCTGTGAATTACTTTACAATAAGTAATATAAAAAGTTCATATTAAAACATCATAATCTGGAACAGTAAGATGGCAAAGTAAAGACAGCAAGTAGAGACACTTGCTCCCAAGAATGAATTGTATCCCCAGAACCCACCTGATGGGAGGAAAGAACAGGCTCTCGCAAGTTGTCCTCCCTCAGGAGAGCACGTGCACAAACGTGTGTTCATATGCATGTACATATACACAAAATAAATGCATGCATAAATATGTAATACAAAAATTTAAAATATTCTGCCTTAATTGAATAGAGGACTTAAATTTTACTGTAAAGTAATCACTTGTCATTTTAATTTTTTGTCAGCAAAATAAATAATGATTTTTGCTCAGTCTACTCTCCCAAACAGCAAGTCAAGTGGACTTGATGTGCAATAGACTTCTAACATCAATAAAGGGGAGGGAAGGGGAATCAGGCTGCTTCACAGACATACCTCCCGGCGCACCATGCTGCACTCTGACTGATCCAGAAGAATGTTCACCGTGGTTCCCCAGAGCCCACCAGAGATGTTCTGACAGCTGCTTGCCAAGGCCACACAGCCAGCTTCAGTAGCAGTCAGTGCTGAGCCCAAGCCCAGTGATGTGAATCTCACCTGTCAAGTCAAGACAGAGATGTCAAATCCAAGGGTGCTCCATCCCAGCAAGGAGTCACCCCTCTGGTGCAAAAGGTGTGTTAGAACTGTGTGAACACGCACTGGCTCTACATTCCTACATACCAAAGGACACACAGAAATAGTGTCCTACATGTGTGTGACTATGGCACTGGCCTTATATTCCTACACACTAAAGGACACTCAGAAACAGTGCCCTTCAAATGTATGAAGATTTCACTGGCCTTACATACCTACATATTAAAAGACACATAGAAACAGTGTCCTACATATGTGTGAAAACAGCATTGACTTTACAAAATTTCTGTATCAGGGTTGAAAAAGAAAGAAAAGGAAAATAAAAGCAATGACCTGAAAAAGAAGTAGAGTATAAACAAATGTTATATGAGGTTAACCTAGATAGCTATAAGTATTAAAGCAATTATATTTTATAAGGATTTTTAAGGAAAAGCAAAGAATACTTATTTATCAAACATGATTCCTATTTATTCTTCATTCTTAAAAAATATTGTGTTCTATTTTTTAATATAGCAGTATTTTTGTGTAGCTGGATCATGTTTCTTTATAGGGCATGTAGTACTTTCTCAAGTTATTTTAAGAGAAAAATGTTTCAAGAAAGCTTAATTTGGTACAGAAATGCTGGCCATAGCATAACTGCTATTTAAGATAACAGTGTGGTGCATTTCTGGATTTTGGCCATAAATGCATTTTCAGTAACAATTAGAGAATAAAAATAACACATCCATAAAACAGTCAGGTAATGAGTCCAAGTGCTAAGTTCCTAAAGCTGTACGTTCTAAGTTCAGATCAAATAACACATCTACAAATCAAGGTTTTAAATATGATCCACCATTTCTTACTCAACATTGCTGAACAAATGACACATTAATATTACGTAGCTTTTAAAATGAAATGGGGTAGCTGCGTTAAAAGAGACAATATGTCTTTCCCCATGTCCCTGTAACAAGAGGAGGAAAATGAACAGGTAATGAGAAGGCAGCCATCCACAGTGGGAAGGGAGTCGCCCAAGAAGCCAGCTGCCGCCAGAAATGTGGGAAGTCACACTGCTGCTCGTTTCAGGCAGCCCATTCTGAGAACATTAATATAGATTTTTTTTCCTACCAGTAAGAGGAGCTATACTCTAACAGATACCTAATGACACCAACGTGACTTCTGAACTACACAATAGGCCAGAGTCTAAAAGACTGCAGGAAGATCAACTGTAAGAATGATTCCGGCGTGACGTCAGAAAGAAATGAGCACCTTACTCGCAGTGTGGTATGGAAGAAAGGTGACCCTGAATCGATGGTGCTCTGATTTGGACAAGTAACCACCAAGGGCCCGTGTGCTACGTGTCATCCCTAGTCCATGGGACCACTAGCAGAAGGTAGAGCTGTTACAGGATAGGGAAGCAAGCCCCAAAAATGAGCCCTGAGACCCAGCGGCTGCTTTCTCTCTGCTGCCCGAAGGTGAGCAGCTACAACATGAGCACCAGCAAGACTCCGCTGCAGAGCCCAAAGCAATGGGGCTGCGACTTTCAGAACTGTGAGCCAAACACACGCTGACTCTCCTTGTAAGTTCTTTTACTCCTGGCATTTGTTGTAGTGAATGCTTTACACAAAGAGAAGTAAGAGTGGTCCAACTGTGCTCAAATGTTAAGTGTTTTGTGAGCAATGGAATTATGCACATAGCTGAAAATATTTCTACGTAAAGTGCTGAGTGTATTAATACCTCCTGAGTGCTTACAGCAAAATGCAAAGGACACATGATTTGAATAAGGACGATATATTTGGTTTTGGGGGGTTCTTTTTTTTAAGCATAATTATAAGTGATTTTTTAAAAGTTCTAGGACCCTCTGGATTCTTCTACTTTGCTATTCTCCCATGCTTCTCTCATCTAGAGTCCAAATAGGATGTCCTCCCCTCTGTCCAGATCTAGCCAATAGACAGAACATTCTCCACAGTTGAGGGGAGAGTGGAATATGACTTTCTCACGTACTCTGGTGCCTCACATTTGACCATGTCCCCTGGAGGGGGGAGACCTGGTGGCACTCAGAGGAAGGACAGCAGGTTGCCAAGAAGAGACTTGATACCCTATGAGCATATACAGGGGGAGGGAATCCCCCTCAGGAACAGTCATAGGGGAGGGGAATAATGGGAAAATGGGAGGGAAGAATGGGAGGACACAAGGGATGAGATAACCATTGAGATGTAACAAGAATAAATTAATAAAAAAAATAAAAAACAAAAATAAAAAGTTCTTATCTACCTATGTGCAAGACGGGAAGTCCTGTCCTGGAAAGGCCACAGAGATATGGCTGAATAACTGTCTCACGAAGCAATGGTGAGCACTGTTTAGACATTTTAGGAGGAGCCAGAATGGAGATGAGACAATTCCAGTGTAGCATGGCAGGGAACAAGAAAATGAGCTGCAATGACTGTGAGGTTGTGGGGCTTGGATTACACAGGCAATTCCTCAGAGAGAAAAATGGTTCCAAACGTAGTGAGACCTTTGGGGCAGCCATTCCTAGCCTGGGCATGGCGGCGAGGCAACACCCTCACTTCCCAAGGCTGTGGCTTCTCCAGTTTCACTGGGCCAGGCTGGCACAGTCCAATGCCTCAGGGAAGGTGGTGCTGTCCTCAACCACATCATCACAGGTGGAGCCCAGGGAGACAGCCTGAAGAGGTCAGGCTACCGACTGAGTTGTAGGAAGCTGGGGTTGAGACTGTCTCTCCCGCCTCCAGAAGGCCATAACCCAGTTTAATCCTTGAGTGCTAGTGCAATGTCCTTCCTCGCCGTGGGCATTTGCTTTGGAATCTCATTTCTCCCATTCCTATTTCTCCCTTTAGGACTGGAAATGTGTATTCTACGACTGTTCTACAATCAGATAGAGATACATAATTTCTGTGTTTCATAGCTTCCTAGGTAAGAACAAATTGTTTCCCCCACAAAGAAATACATGAATTCTCATCTATTCTTGATTTAGATAATATTCACACAAAAGTTTGGACTTCAGACTCTAAAGTCGAGGTTGAAGTGAGTTAAGTTTTGGTGTTCGGTTTTTAAATCTACTTACAGTGATTAATGTACTTATTTGAAAAGAGAGGGATGTGAATTTTAATGGAACAAATTTGGAAAGCGAGGCTGAAAGATGACCCTCCAATCTCCGTGCAAGTTTTAATTCCCAATGTGACCTGTTTGGAAATAGGGCTTCCTCAATATAATTAAACATAATGAACTCTTAACAATGAGGTCCTACCCCCAACCAGACTGGTGACTGCCTGACGTATGTACAGCGAAAGGCCTTATGAGCACCATGCAAAATGACAGGCGTCTGTAAGTGGAAATAAGAGCCCTCTCCAGACCCTGGCTATGCTGGAACACAGACCTTGAACTTCCAGCCAACCAACTGTAAGGCAAAAATTCTCTTATGGCAATAACCCAGTCAACAGTGCTTGTTTGTCGTTGGCTGAGGGAACATTGGGGGCTAAATAAAACATAAGTTGTATCAACTACAAGAACCCATAATTTTGCATATCTGTTGTGTTTCAGTTGCTTTTGAATCTAGATGCAACATACTTAGAATTCTTCTATACTGACCTCTGGGTCTCTATCAACCCATAAGGGAATTAGCCAGGCCAACCCTTGCTGAGTAGGAGCGTGTTCTTCACTGTGACTGCCCAAAGGCAAGAACCAAAGTGGCATCCACTCCTAGAATGAAAACCAATGATAGAGTAATTCAAGTAAGAGAGTTTAGAGAGCTTATAATGAGTCTAATTTTTTGAAGATCAAAAAGTAAAAATGCATTTTTGTCCAAAATAATGCAAATAATAATCTTGGCTTCCCTTAACACAATTTTTAAACTTAATGATTTCAACCAAACTAAAGTTTTAAATAAATTCAGACACATATAATTTCCAAGAAATGTTATAACCCAAAACAATTACTGTCTTAAAGATTTTATTTCTGAGCCGGGCATGATGGAGCACACCTTTAATCCCAGCACATAGGAAGCAGAGGCAGGTAGATCTCTATGAGTCCAAGGCCAGCCTGATCTACAAAGAGAGTTTCAGGACAGCCAGGGATGCTCAGAAACCCTGTCTGGAAAAAAACAAAAAACAAAGAACAGATTTTATTTTTGTTTATGCTTTGTGTGTAAGGCACATGTGTAACAGTTTCCATCTCTACAGCTCCCACCCCCATGTCAATAATTCCTACTGTCTTACTACCAACTCTAAAATAACACTTTCTTAGCGAGTTCATAGCCTTGGAATGTATGAGACACAGCACATTCCTTTTCAAGCACCAGCTGAGATGATGGCAGCTGGTGCTTCTCTTACCGAGCTTGGTTCCTGGGCCATCATCTCATGGGATAAATGAAGCAAGCAAAGAACGGTGCTCTTTGTCACACCTTTTCCCATGAAGGACATAGCATTTCCTCCCCGTTCCACATAAAAAGAAGTGATGACCTAGAAAGAAAATACAAACAATTTTACAGTGGTTTTCCTTGTAAGGATATATAACAGTAGGTATCTTTCTGCTAACTATCTAATCAAGCATTAGCCACATAAATTTAAAACAGTCCTATTAATATACTTAATAGTACTACAGTGATAAAGTTTACCAGGGTTAAAAAATGTTTTTAAATATTTTCAACTGTGGGATCTGTTCAAGGGATGTTTATTTAGTACCTTCCTAGGACATTTTTTAGACTTATGATGCTCATTTTAAGTGCTGTAACATTTCTATTTAAAAATTTTTAAATGTGTAGTTGAAAAGTATATACAAAATTACTAGATCTACAAAACTCATTGACTGTCAGGGTTATGCAAAACTTTGTGTTAAACACAAATAGAAATGTAATTTACTTCTGAGTGATCTTAGATTTCTTCTTCTCATTTGAGAATATGCTTATTAATTCATTTCTTTCCCACACATCTGAGAGCTCTCACACTTCCCCAACAGTAGCAACACAGTAGTACTTATCTTGTGAAGAAACCCCTTAGCTAAGCAACTACATTAGAAAAGTCCTAACGTTTGCTCTATAAAACACTTGCAATGCGGCATTTTCTTTGACCATTTCCGTATGAATCAGACATTGTTCCTAAGCAGGGGAAACATACTCTATAGATTATCAATTTAAAATTTAAAAATTCAGTAAGACAAAAATTATTTCTAGTTCAAATTTAATCATGTTTTTTTAAAGATACTGTATTTAGGTCCCAAATCTTTGGAGAAAAATTCTGTTGTAAGTCCAAACAAGCACTACTACTTGTTTTGGGCACTAACATAACTGCAAGTGCTGGCGCTGGCTAAGGCCTCGCTGCTCTCTTTCACAGTAAACCTCCACATGGGCCGCTTCACATCACCTCCCTTGGGGCTCTTTTAGGCTTTCTTTTATTTGTTTCTTGAATTCATGCAGTGAAGGAAATTATACACACATATACACACGTATATATATATATATATATATATATATACGTGTGTGTGTGATTTTTATATTACCTGATAAAAAATTTAGGAACTTTGACCAATGATAAAATTTTTGTAAACAGATAATTTTCTCTCAAAGAACAAGATTAGGCAGAAGCTAGACTATGACCAACAGCTCCAGAGGCTCAACTAACTTCCAAAATATGGGTTGATATGATGTTCTTCATAATTAAAAACTTAAGTTTTTAAGTGAGTACATTAGAAATAAAAATCTTGAATGATCAAATCCTTATTTTCTTTTTACCATCTTTGTAATAATCCTATTTCCAGGTCATCATATCTGTTCATAGCTTTGGTATTATTTGTCAGAACACTGGGATTAACTTAGTGTTCATTCACATATCCTAATTAGTTGTGACTAGCTGGACTTCTACACCACTGCAAAAGGCAAATATAAGATCTAATGTATAGAAACAACAGGACCTGATATTGGAAGAACAGCTCTTTCAAGAAGGGATCGGCTCAGTTACAGAGGAACCACTAAGCAGATCAGTGGGACCAACAATGAGTCTTGCTCGTCCGCTCGTATAAGCTTTCTTCTGAATAATGAGCTTGGACAGTGTACATAAGAGACCAAATCACCTAATTAACTGAGCCAAAAGCCCTAGATTAAATGTAACCCAGCTATAACTTCTAAAATAAAATGTTTTCTTGACATTAACTTCCTGTCACTGAATATAAAGACGTGTTTCTCCTTTTTCAATGAAACATGAAACAAACACCTGTTTATTCCAAATCAGTACTTATTAATCAAATTTTCATAACTGCGAAATATTCTTATCTATACCTTGGTTAATAAGTTCTGCTGAAGTTTATTATCTCAAGATAACTGAACGTAAAATTAATTACTGCCTTCTGACCGGGTTTGCTATTTAAACACTTTATTCTCCAATGTTATACATAGCGAGTCTTAATCTCTAGAATTTGAAGGGCAACTGTGATCAGAAATTCTAATCTTAAAATCAATAGTACATCTGATGGTTTTCAGATATAAACAGAACAACATTTAGCTTCTTATGAATCCCTGATCTGAAAACAAAAATTAAAAAGTTTGTTTTAAAGAGACGTATGGTAGTGCTGAGAGATGTCTCAGTAGTGAGAGAGGCTGCTGCTCCAGAGGACACAGCCCAGTTCTCAGCACCCACACCACAGGGCTCCTGTAACTCAGCTCTGGGGAACCTGTCACCCTCTCCGGTTCCTATGCATATTCACATGCATACACACATATTCACATGTACACAAACATATTCACATGCACACATATATAAGCATTATTTTAAAATAAAAAATAAACAAACACATATGTTCCACAAAAATTACTTGGGTTTTTTCGTAAGTCACATAATAACTAATACTAGAAATTAGGTATTATAGGATGAGTTAATTATATTTTTAGATCTACTAGTGAAATTACCTTTTAAAAAACTATTATAACCATCTCTTTGGCTAATACACCTGGGTAAAATATTCATATATTTATGATCACACACACCTTGTATCACGGAGTAATTAATAACTTAACTTACAGTATGTCTTTCATGATGTATATATTTTTTAAACTGCATTTTTTAAAGAGGCTACAGCAAAGTTTATACTGAATTTTATAATGCTTCTTTAAAATTTAACACTTTCAAGTCTTTTTAAAAACAGAACATAGTTTTAGGGTAAAATAAGCTGTGGATTACAATCATTGTGCTGAGAAAGCAGACAGCCACTAGCGGGTGGGAGTGCTCCAAAGGCAGCTGTCATGACCCAACAGTGAAGCACAGGGATTAACTGATTATCTACCGAAAGACAGCAACATACTGAAATGGCTATAGGTAAATGCCATCTGCAGACCAACAAAGCTTATCACATAGCTATGATGAAGAAGAAAAGGCTTATTTTTTAAAAAAAAATAGTTAAGCCTTAAACTCTATGTAGAGAAACTGTCAAACAGTCTTTGCTGGAAAAAAGAAAAAGAAAGGAAAACAGAAAAGGGGGCACAAAATTGGATAGGTAAAGAAGTGGGGAGACCCTGGGAGAGAGGGCAAGTAGAATGAAAATAACTTGTATAAAATGCTAAAGAATAAAAAGGTTTGAAATCCTAAAAACTAAATAAAATATATGTAGATATAAAAATAAAAAAGCGTAAGCTTAAATGTTCATAACCAACTTCTCATAGTGAACATGCACAAGAATCAATCTCCTGATAGCCCGTGAATATGCCTCGGTTTTCACACTGCAGAGGTCGCAGACAGCTCTGCTAAGACTTCCATCAGCTGGGCAGGTGCACAATGCATGGCTGCCAGTTCCCCACAGCAAAACTGTTCTCTGCACGCTGTGCACAACCCTATCTCAGTTAAATTAGCTGCATCATACTGGAAACAGTGTCAGCCAAATGATGTCTGTGCAATGTAATTAAGGCAATGCTTCTAATATGCTAAGAGACAAAAAGGCTTATTAAAGAAAAGAGGCATCAGGAGCAGAAATTAGTGAGGTAAGACCAGACCTAAAAACATTGGTAAATTCTATACTTTTTGTAAATGTATTCTTCTACACAAGTAAAATCTAACAGGGAAAGGCACTACAAAGAGGATCAAAGATGACAGTTTATTCTCTTGTGACAATAACAAGCATCAGCACTGGTGAGAACATGTAAGAAAAAGCAGAAAGGCTAACAGGAGCTAAACATACAGTACACTTTTAAGAGATGAATAATTTTTGTATAATGATTTTTTTTAATTAGGCAAACAAAATTTTTAATTCTAGAAAAATATAACTTACTAAGACAAGCAAAAAAAAAAAAAAAAAAAAGAAACCTAGTCTAATTATAGATCTACTAAAAACTCAACTCAAATTTTACAGTCTTTCAAAATATAAGATTCCAACCTGAATGGCTTCATGAACAAAATCTGTCAATAAGTGAAGAGTTAAAGGCATTTGCTTAGAAACTGGAAATGTTAATGAATACAGAGTCAATAAATAAAAATTAAGATTCCATAAATCAACAAAATGAGAAAAAAATTTAAAATATACATAGCACCCCCATTTTCAACAAAAGGCAATATGTTCAAATCAACAGCATCCAAATTTGGCTGCAAGCAAACAATATTTAAAACTAAGTGTAATTCATTGCTGTAGTATGCAGATTACTTTAAAAAAAATTAATCTTTGCTTATAAGCAATGAATAAACTTCCTAAGGATACTATTGAAGGAAATCAATTCAAACAAGTTATTTCATTTGTACATTTTTAAAAAGTCAGAAAATATTTTGTAGACAGACACAAGATAAAATAGTAAAACTACCAATAATAAAAAAGAAAAGGACACCAAGCTATCAAGGTCCGTTGGGGAATATTACCAAAAGGAACATGGTTGACGACATGCCAGAGTTGTCAGCTAGGTTCTATTTGGAGACTTTGGGGCAATCATATGGGGATTAATTGTGTAATACCTCACTAGGCTAGTGTTGAATTTTGTGTATTTTCTGGATATGTATTATATTTCATAATTTAAATTTAAATGGGGTTGTTGAGATGGCTCAGCACATAAAAGTGCTTGCTGCCAAGCCTGGTGAACCTAGCTCAGTCTTAGGACTGACATGGAGTGAGGAGAGAAAGGACTGCTGTAAGTTGTCCTCTGATCATCGCATCTGTGCAGAGGCATGCACAGACTTCACCCCACCCCACACCCAACACCCAACACCCAAAATGTAAAAATGAAACTTTAGCAAGCTAAATAAGTGGGGAAAAATCACTTTCATAAAGAGACTGAAGATAAGCCTTAGTTTTTCTTCAAAATGTAAGTATGCATATATGATCTCACATATTTGTTTAAAAATTAAAACATTCTAACATTATGAGTTATACATATACTGTACTTTAATCTACGTTAGATATAACAATATACACTACATTTGTTCCTGGCATGAAAATAAAAACTGATCACTATCAGTGGATACGTCTTAAGAGTTGTCATGGTTACTCACCTCCAAGAGACCTGACAAGTACTTCGCACAAATCTCCAGTGGCTTTGAGAGCGTAGAGTGTGCACTCCAGCCGGGGAAGGCAGTGAGGTGAGCCATCCCTGCTAAGGTCCTCTCCAAGGAAGGCAAGCCATAGAAATGAGGAGCATCTGTGACTCTGAGGCACTGGAGCAGCTTTAGAGACAGCTGTGTTTGGAAAACATAAAAAAGTTCCAAGCATTTCCTATTCGTAGAAAAAGAGGAAAACCACACAGTAAGGGCTCAAGAGGCAGTCTTAGCAGCTGGGGTGTTTTCTGTTGGTGCAGTACATTAGAAATATATCAATTAGAGAAGATAGTAGAAAATAATCCCTCTCAAAATAAGATTTTTCAAAGGAAGCATAGAAAAAAATATCAACAAACGAAAGTCAAGAGAAACATAAGTAACAGGTACATTGAAAACAATATGTAAGTAAATATCGGCATTGCCACCCTGTAGTGAAGCCAAAGTTGAAATTAAAAAGTACATATTTCGAGTGACATCGACTTCCATATATTAATCCTATATTTAAATCTCTAAGTGCCATTAAAGGGTTTTTATTTAATTAAAATTTACCTTTTTTCCCTAAAAACTTAAGCATATAAGCAAAATGGTCACAAACAGAACATTTTTTATTAAAGGACAAATTCCTAAAATTAAGTACCTTGGCATGAATTAATAACATAATTCTTTTGTACTATTTTTTTTTAATTTGCTCGTTTTAGATACCGATTGTAGCCCCCTCTCTGGTCTCTGGATCTCACCCTCCCTCCTTCATACCCTCTCCTCCCCTAACATCTGACCTCATCAGGACTGCCTGTATCCTCTTCCTGTTGCCTGGCAAGGCTGCCCCACCAGGGGGAAGGGATCAGCATTAGGGTGCCAGAGTGCATGTCAGAGGTAGTTGTTACTCCCCATATTATGAGACTCACAAGGAGACTGTGCGGCCTATATACTACATCTGAGCAGAGGGTCTAAGGTCCTCACCATGCATGGTCCTTGGGTGATGCATCAGTCTCTGCAGCATCCCCTTCCTCCAACTGGAATTGTTGGCTCCATTGGTCTCCTTGTGGAGCTCCTGTCCCCTCTAGGTCCTTCTATTCCCCAACTCTTCCATAGACTCCCTGGGCTCCACCCAGAAGTTTGGCTGTGAGTCTCAGCATCTGCTTGGATCCCTGCTGGGCGGAGTCCTTCACAGGACATCTATGGTAGGCTCCCGTCCTGTTCCTTCTCTTCAACTGCTTCCAATGTCTGTTATATCTGTCCTTCTGAATGAGAATCAAGCATCCTCCCTGGGGTCCGCCTTGTTATTTAGTTTCTTTAGGTCTGTGTGTTGTAGTGTGGTTATCCTGTATTACGTGGCTAATATCTGCTTATAAGTGAGTATATGCCATGTGTGTCCTTCTGGGCCTGGGTTGCCTCACTCAGATGACCATTTCTAGTTCTATCAATTTGCCTGCAAACTTCAAGATTTCCTTGTTCTTAATAGCTATGTAGTATTCCCTTCCATAAATGTACCACAGTTTACTTATCCATTCTTCAGTTGAGAAACATTTAGGCTGTTTCCAGATTCTGGCTGTAGTACAAAAAGAATTATGTTATTAATTCATGCCAGATAAAGCTGTTATGAACATAGTTGAGCAAATGCCCTTGTTGTATGGTAGAGCATCTTTCAGGTATATGCCCAGGAGTGGTATAGCTGGATCTTTAGGTAGCACTATTCCCAATTTTCTGAGAAAGCACCAGATTGATTTTCAAAGTGGTTGTACAAGTTTGCACTTCCACCAGCAATGGGGGAGTGCTCCCCTTACTCCACATCCTCTCCACCATGCACTGTCACTTGAGTTCTTGATCTTAGCCATTCTGATAGGTGTAAGGTGGAATCTCAAGGTCGTTTTGATTTGCATTTCCCTGATGGCTAGAGTTGTTGAGCATTTCTGTGCTTTTCAGCCATTCGATATTCCTCTACCTTAATAACAAACTACTGAATAAAAGCTAATATTTTTTCAATATCACTGCTTACAAGACTCTAACACTGACAACTTTGACTGCATCACTATCTATTTCATTAGATATATTTCTCCTATTTTACATATCTCCCACTGTCTGGGTGTTAAAGCATTTTAGAAGCACAGTGAACTTACACTGAAGTAAAAAGTCATTTATGGACGTTCACTTCCCTACAGGTCAATCACAATGCAATCTAACACAATTTATAGCGTTTCTATCTTTAAAAAAACAAAAAACAAAAAAAAACATTAAAACTTCTTTCTCTCCCTCTTCGTCTTGCCCCCAACATCACCACCACTCTGGGTACTACAAATGACTACCCCAGAGATTAGCAATATAATATCTATTGTTTTTCTCCAATGAGAACCAAGTTTGCCTGGAGGGTTTTTTATTTCATCTTCCTATGACATAATTACGTTTATTGCACCTTTAAAATTGTATTATTTTCCTTTTTCCTAGTTGCTTTTTATTGCTATAAAGGTTATAAATCCAACAGCATAACACTAACGTAAGATAAAAGGAATACTGTGAAAAGTGAAGTGTTCTCGTAGACAACGCTTTTATTACAGACCCATCTTACACTTATAATAACAGTTTAGTCATGTTAGATGTGCTCTTTGACAACTAAACCTAACATGTACCATTTTGAAACTTATGCATCTCATTGGAGAAAAACAGTAAATATTATATTGTTAATCTCTGGGGTCATCTTCGGAACTACCCAGAGTGTGGGAGGCAAGAAGGGAGGAAGAGAAGAAGGTGTGAATTTAAAGAGGGGAGGAAGATTTGAAATTGTGTTAGGTTGCTTTGTGGTTGACCTGTGAGATAGTGAACTTATGTAAATAACCTTTGCCCTTCCTGTAAGTTCTCTGTGTCTCTGTAGTACTGCTTACTAATTTTTAAACAAAAGAACGATCAGTGAACATTTTTGACTCTGTATCTACAGACACTGACGCGTGTGTGGTGTGTCTGCACATCCATCACGCACACATGCTCTACCTCCTCAGTTGTGTTTATTGCTGTACTTCTCAGCATAAATGTATGCCATTGCACGTTAAAGAAATAAATACATTTTGAAGCTTCATTTAGGAAAAAAGAGAGAGAGAAATACATTTAGGCAAGAGTTCTTGATACTGCTACCTGATTAAAAAGTGGACTAAATTGATTTCCACAGTGGTTGTACAAGTTTGCACTCCAAATAGCAATGAAGGAGTGTCCCCCTTTCTCCACATCCTCACCAACATGTGCTGTCATTTGAGTTTTTGATCTTAGCTATTCTGATGGGGCTAAGATAGTAGCTCAGAGTCATTTTGATTTGCATTTCTCTGATGACTAGGGACATTGAACATTTCTTTAAGTGTTTCTCAGCTATTCAATATTCCTCTGTTGAGAATTCTGTTTACTTCTGTACCCCACTATTAATTGGGTTATTTGGTTTGTGGTGTTTAATTTCTTGAATTATTTATATATTTTGGATATTAGCCCAACATAGGGTTGATGAAGATCTTCTCCCTGTCTATAAGCTGTTTTGGAAATGAATCTGGCGCTTTCTCAGAAAAATTGGGAATAGTGCTAACTCAGGACCTACTATACCACTCCTGGGAATATACTTAAAAGATGCTCCACCATACAACAAGGACATTTGCTCAACTATGTTCATAGCAACCTTAATCATTATAGCCAGAATCTGGAAACAACCTAGATATCCCTCAACCGAAGAATGTATAAAGAAACTGTGGTACATCTACACAATGGAATACTGCTCAGCTATGAAAAACAAGAAAATCTTGAGATTTACAGGAAAATAGACGGAACTCAGGATAGAAAAGATCATCCTGAGTGAGGAAACCCAGACCCACAAAGACATGCATGGTACACACTCACTTATAAGTGGATATTAGCCCAACATAGATGTCCTCTGAGGGACTCCACTCAGCGGAGAATAGGGACAGATGTTGGGACTTGCTGCTGGACTCCAGGTGAGAGCAGTATGGAAGAATGGGGAGATAGAAGGACCCAGAGCGTTCAGGAGCCCCACAAGGAGACCATCAAGGTCAGCAGATCTGAACCCAAGGGACCTGCACAAACTTTTGTACCAACGAAGGACAATGCAGGCAGTAAACCTAGACTCCTGTTCATATTTAGCCAATGGACAGTTCACTCTCCACAGTTGTGGGGAGAATGGGGATTGCCTCTGACATGAACTCTGGTGCTCCAACTTTGATTACTTCCATTTGGTGGGGAGGCCCAGTGGCACAGAGGAAGGTGAAAGAGGCTACCAGATAAGACCTGATAGACTGAGATCATATGGTGGGGAAGGAGGTCCCCTTCTGTCAGAGGTCTAAGGGAGGGGAATAGGGCGAAAGAGGGAGGGAGGGTGGGAACTGGAAGATACAAGTGTGAGGGGATAACAATCGGGATGTAATCTGAATAAGTTATAATAAAATTTTAAAAAGTGGACTAAAATGTATATCAAATTAAAGGCTCAAAAGAAAAGGCAGGTAGCTGAGATGCTTCAGCTGATATGTTAGCCACAAAGCAATCAATAAATGGACAGAGGAATAAAAAAAAAAATCTCACAAATAGTGTATATTTTAAACAAGAAATTCTGATACAATCAATGAGTCAAAGAAGTCACTGGAGAAATTAGAAAACACAAACCAGCAAGTATGATAATCTACATTAAATGAAATTCTTAGAAATATGTAAATGATAAAGGAGGAGTAAAGAAGAAATAACAATCTCCATCAAAATTTTAATGACATTCTTCAGACAAAAAAAAACTTCCTAAAAACTGCATGTAAACATAAAATATCCCAAATAACTAAGGCATTCTTTAAACAATAATATAATGACATATTGCCTGACTTCCAACTCTGCATAGTGGCACACACAAAAAACAAAAAAGAAAAACAACAACAACAAAAACAGCATGGTATTGGTATAAAAACAGACATGTGGGCCAATGGACTAGAAGTTGTAGAAAAAAGTCCAAGCAGGTATAACCAACTTATTCTTGACAAAGGAACCAAAACCTAACTGGGAAAGACAGGGCTCTTTAAAAGTGTTGGCAATACTAGATTTCCACATTATAAGAATGAAACCAGATCCATTTCTCACTTTGTACAAAACCTATGAATAAAATATCTTAATGTTAGAGTTGAGAAAATTTCCATAGGAGAAACGTTTCAACCACTCTGACTACAGTGGCATGGAATCTCAAAGTAGATCATCTGCTCAATAAAAACAAGAACAAAAAATGACAAAATGGAACTGAGTGTGGGAAGGGTAACAGGAGTGGGAATCAGGTGTGGGGAGGGTGGTGGAAAGAGGATCAGGAGAGAGAACAGAAATCAGGGGTGGGGCCATCTCTGGGCCAGGAGAGGCTCCATAGAGTCTATAAGGGTGACCCTAGCCGAGACTCCTAACAAGGGAGGGGGGATTAAGGAGCCTGAAGTAGACAGTTCCTGTAGCCAGGTGGGACTTCCAGTGAGAAGAGGGGACATCAACCCACCCATCAAACCTTCAACTCAAAATTTGTCTTGCCTACAAGAAGTGTAGGGTTAAAGATCGAGCAGAAATTGAGGAAATGGAAAATCAATGACCTGCCCAACTTGAAACACATCACAGAGAAGATAGCCAATCCTGACACTATTAAAGATATTCTTCTTTTCTTTTTTACATTTTTTTTATTTATTCATATTACATCTCGATTGTTAGCCCTTTCCCTGTTTCCTCCCATTCTTCCCTCCCTCCCACTTCCCCCCTTCTCCCCTCCCCTATGTCTGTGATTGAGGGAGACCTCCTCCCCCTATATATGCTCTTAGAATATCGAGTCTCTTCTTGGTAACTTGCTATCCTTCCTCTGAGTGCCGCCAGGCCTCCCCATCCAGGGGACGTGGTCAGAAAAGGGGCACCAGAGTTCGTGTGAGAGTCAGATCTCACTCTCCACTCAACGGTGAAGAAATTATAAAGATACTCTTCTATGCTTGCAGAAAGCAGCCTAGGATAACTATCTTCTGAGAGGCTTCACCCAGCAGCTGATGGAAACCGATTCAGGGACCCACAGCCAAACAGTAGGCCAAGCTCAGGAGGTTCTGTGGAAGAGTGGGCGGAAGGAAAGAGGGAGCCAGAGGGGTCAAGGACATCACAAGAAGACCTACAGATTAAACAAACCTAGGGCCCTGTGGGCTCACAGAAACTGAACCACCAACCAAAGAGCACGTATGAGCTGGACAAGGCCCCTACACATTTATAGCAGATGTGCACCTTGGTCAATGTGTGGGTCCCCAAACAATGAAAGAAGAGGCTAACTCTGACTCTGATGCTGCCTCTGGGTCCCTTTCTCCGAGATGGGATGCCTTGTCTGGGTTTAGTGGGAAGGCATAACTAATACTTGAGGTGCCAGGATGGGTTGGTACCGTTAGTGGACTCCCCTTCTCTCAGAAGAAGGAAAGGGCGGGATGAAGGGGAAGGTGTGAGGGTGGGGCTGGGAGGAGGGGGGGAGGGGACTGTGATCAGGCTGTACTGTAGAGTGATTAAATAAAAAATGTAAAATTTAAAAATCAAATTAAAACACTTCTGCACAGAAAAAAAAAATGTCAATATAATATGAAGAGACAGCCAACAAAATGAAAGAAAACATTCAGCCATCAGGAGACAACTTCTAAACTATATAAAGAAGATAAGAATTAAAAAATAAATAAATAAATGGCAATTAAAGTGAAAACACAATTTTCAAATGAAGGTGGTGGGCAATATGATAAATAAAAACATGAAAAAGTGTTCAACATTCTTAGTCATCATAGAAATTTGAATCAAAATACATTGAGGTTGCATCTCATCACTGCCAATGGCTACCTTCAAGAAAGGCAGAGTCAGCCTTTCTTATTGGTGCGATTCTGTGGTGTGCCAAGCACACTCCTGGGAAGTGGAGGGGGTGGAGAAGTACGACCAACACACACTGTATGAAACTCCCAAAGAGGGAAGAAATTTGCATTTCCTGATTTCTAAGAGTGCTGAACCTTTTCAGAGTATTTCTTCTATTGAGAACTCTCTTTTTAACTCCATGCTTCATTTTTAAGTTGGGTTATTTCCTTGATGTTTAGTTTTATGAAAGGCATAGCAGGTAAAGATTTTTCCCCCCAAAATCATGATGTCCTTTGCTGTACTAACCTCTTCGGTTTCATGAGACCCCATTTACTAACTGCTGGTTTTAATGCCAGGGCTATAAAGGTCTTGTTCAAGAAGTCCTACCTTCTGCCCATCAGCATATTCCATACTCTATCCTCTGTCAGACTCAGGGTATTAGGGCTATGACGAGGTCCTTGATCCATTTTGAATTGAGTTTTGTATAAAGTAAAAAATGAAAATCCCATTTCAACCTTCTACATGTAGACCTCCAGTTTGATCAGTAACATTTGTTAAAGATGCTGGGTATTATTGGCTTCTTTTTCAGGTGGCTAGGGGTATGTGTAGATTTACATCCATGTCCTCAATACCATTTGTAACTCAGGGTAACAAGACTATTCACAATAGTCTCAAAAAATTACCCTGGAATGAGTCTAACTAAGGAACTGAAAGATTTATACAATAAAGCCATTAAGACACTAGTAACACTATCCAATCCAAAGCCCAATGCAGCTCTCAAAAGAAGAAATTAATAACAACATTGTTCTGGTACAGAAAGAGTCACTGGCTGGAAAGGATTTGTCGCAGGAAGGGAAGCAAGGTAGCACACAGCACTTGCAGAACAAGGCCAGAAGCCACAAGAACAGATCATTTTATGCACAAAGCATTTGACAAAAGCTATCAACCAATCATGACAAAAGCCCTGACACAGAAATGGGAGTTTCTCCAGCATTACAAGAAGCACACATGCAAACACTACAACATACTACAAATTGAGAAAAAGAAAAAGAAAAAGAAACCCCAACATAACAAAACGAGGAAGCAGGCCTCCTTTCACTACTGCCCTTCAGCAGCGTCACACGGGAATTTCTAGCCAAAGCAGGTACACATAAAAAGGAAATGTCATTTTAAAAGGGGGGGAGGGCAAAAAAGTGATCTACATCTGAAGATGGCATTATAATATATAGAAACTATTTAAACTAATAAATAAATTTATTAAAACTATAAGACCCAAGATCAACTTGCAAAAGTCTCTTGTTTCTACAAACTAGAATAAATTAAGGGGAAGTTGAACAAATAGTTATGTTTAACATAAAAAGAAATATATTAGTAATAAATTTAATAAAGCCTATATACAGAAAATATTGTAAATTTAGATAATAGTGATGGCTGCACAATATTGAAGACGCTAAAATCACTAAATGTGCACTCTAACATTAATTGTTATATTATTATTGTAGGGATTTATTTGTCGTGTGTTTGTTTGGAGGTTATATGTATGTGTGTTTGGTGTGTGTGATGTATTTGGTGTGTGTTTGGTATGTGTGTGGTGCATTTGTTTGGTTTGTATGTGTGTGTGTGATGTGTTTGCTGGTTTTGTGTGTGTGTGTGTGTGTGTGTGTGTGTGTGTGTGTGTGTGTGTGTGGTGTGTTTGGGTGCCAGCACATGCAAACCACAGCATGCATATGTTGCTCAGAGGACAACTTTCAGTTCTCTCCTTCTATCATGGGAACCAGGGATCATAGTCAGATTGTCAGGTTTACATAACCAATCACTTTTACCCTATAAGCCATCTTTAAGACTCAAATGTATACTTTAAAAAGCTAAATATATTTTAGCTTTTATCTTAATTTTTACTATCTTTTTAAAAAATCAAAATTATATATATATACTTGAATATCATCCATATAAAAATAATCAGTCATAAAATGAGTATAATTGCTCTAATATATATATATAGGGAATTACGAAGGAATAAGGAATTTAGGTAAAAAGAAAAAATTACTATGTGCGTGCACACATGCCTAGAGAATGTAGGGTGTACACAGGCTGTGAAATGTAGTAAATACACAGAGACTGAGATATAGGGTACATATGCCTTAAAATGCAAGGTGTGCTCATGGCTTGAGATGCAGACTGTACACGTGGTCTAAGATGCAGGATGTACACATGCCTTGAGATGTAGACTGTACACGTGGTCTAAGATGCAGGATGTACACATGCCTTGAGATGTAGACTGTACACGTGGTCTAAGATGCAGGATGTACTCATGGCTTGAGATGTAGACTGTACATGTGGTCTAAGATGCAAGATGTACACATGCCTTGAGATGTAGACTGTACACGTGGTCTAAGATGCAGGATGTACTCATGGCTTGAGATGTAGACTGTACACGTGGTCTAAGATGCAGGATGTACTCATGGCTTGAGATGTAGACTGTACATGTGGTCTAAGATGCAAGATGTACACATGCCTTGAGATGTAGACTGTACACGTGGTCTAAGATGCAGGATGTACTCATGGCTTGAGATGTAGACTGTACACGTGGTCTAAGATGCAGGATGTACACATGCCTTGAGATGCAGACTGTACACGTGGTCTAAGATGCAGGATGTACACATGCCTTGAGATGCAGACTGTACACGTGGTCTAAGATGCAGGATGTACTCATGGCTTGAGATGTAGACTGTACACGTGGTCTAAGATGCAGGATGTACTCATGGCTTGAGATGTAGACTGTACACGTGGTCTAAGATGCAGGATGTACTCATGCCTTGAGATGTAGACTGTACACGTGGTCTAAGATGCAGGATGTACTCATGGCTTGAGATGTAGACTGTACATGTGGTCTAAGATGCAGGATGTACACATGCCTTGAGATGTAGACTGTACACGTGGTCTAAGATGCAGGATGTACTCATGGCTTGAGATGTAGACTGTACACGTGGTCTAAGATGCAGGATGTACACATGCCTGAGATGCAGACTGTACACGTGGTCTAAGATGCAGGATGTACACATGCCTTGAGATGCAGACTGTACACGTGGTCTAAGATGCAGGATGTACTCATGCCTTGAGATGTAGACTGTACACGTGGTCTAAGATGCAGGATGTACTCATGGCTTGAGATGTAGACTGTACACGTGGTCTAAGATGCAGGATGTACTCATGGCTTGAGATGTAGACTGTACACGTGGTCTAAGATGCAGGATGTACACATGCCTTGAGATGTAGACTGTACACGTGGTCTAAGATGCAGGATGTACTCATGGCTTGAGATGCAGACTGTACACGTGGTCTAAGATGCAGGATGTACTCATGGCTTGAGATGCAGACTGTACACGTGGTCTAAGATGCAGGATGTACTCATGCCTTGAGATGTAGACTGTACACGTGGTCTAAGATGCAGGATGTACTCATGGCTTGAGATGTAGACTGTACACGTGGTCTAAGATGCAGGATGTACACATGCCTTGAGATGTAGACTGTACACATGGTCTAAGATGCAGGATGTACACATGCCTTGAGATGCAGACTGTACACGTGGTCTAAGATGCAGGATGTACACATGCCTTGAGATGCAGACTGTACACGTGGTCTAAGATGCAGGATGTACACATGCCTTGAGATGTAGACTGTACACGTGGTCTAAGATGCAGGATGTACACATGCCTTGAGATGCAGACTGTACACGTGGTCTAAGATGCAGGATGTACACATGCCTTGAGATGTAGGGGGTACACATGCCTTGAGAAGGTGTTTGGTTTTGGTTTAGCATTCACTCCCAGAGGCAGAAAAAGAAAGCAGTATTTTTCTTCCCAAAGGCAAGTGATAGAATGTGAACTCTCCCCTTCTTTTCCATCTTGGAGACATAACGAGACAA